>NW_020525757.1:115000-325000 GCF_003368295.1 Carassius auratus
CTCTGTCAACATTGACTTAGGGTAAACATTTTATGGTAAGTTTTTTAATGCAGAGAAGAGATAGATCTGTGGAAGCTTGTTTCCAACACATTCTAAAATGTAAAAAAAATAATAATAACAATTGTGACATCTTATTTTCTTAAAAAAGTTAGAATCAGAGATACGCAGAATTGCAAAATATAAACTCAGAATTGAGGGTAAAAAGAATTGTGAGACGTAAGCTCAAAGCTGCGATTAAAGAGTTAAAATTGTAAGATGTAAACTCAGAGACGTAAGCTCGAATTGCTAATAAAAAGTAAAAATTGTGAAATGTAAACTCAGAATTACGAGTAAAAAGTCAGAATTGTGAGACGTAAACTCGGAATTGTGAGTAAAAAGTCCAAATTGTGAGACATAAACTCGGAAATGGAGTAAATAGTCAGAATTGCGAGACATAAACTCGGAAATGGGAGTAAAAAGTCAGAATTGCGAGACGTAAACTCGGAAATGGGAGTAAAAAGTCAGAATTGTGAGATGTAAACTCGGAATTGCAAATAAAAAAGTCAGAATCGTGAGACGTAAACTCGGAAATAAGAGTAAAAAGTCAGAATTGTGAGACGTAAACTTGGAATTGGGAGTAAAAATTCAGAATTGTGAGACGTAAACTCGGAAATAGGAGTAAAAAGTCAGAACTGCGAGACGTAAACTCGGAATTGGGAGTAAAAAGTCAGAATTGTGAGACGTAAACTCGGAATTGCAAATAAAAAGTCAGAATCGTGAGACGTAAACTCGGAAATGGGAGTAAAAAGTCAGAATTGTGAAAGGTAAATTAGGAATTGGGAGTAAAAAGTCAGAATTGTGAGATGTAAACTCGGAAATGCAAATAAAAAGTCAGAATTGCGAGACGTAAACTCGGAATTGGGAGTAAAAAGTCAGAATTGTGAGACGTAAACTCGGAATTGCAATGTAAAAAGTCCAAATTGTGAGACATAAACTCGGAAATGGAGTAAAAAGTCAGAATTGCGAGACATAAACTCGGAAATGGGAGTAAAAAGTCAGAATTGCGAGACGTAAACTCGGAAATGGGAGTAAAAAGTCAGAATTGTGAGATGTAAACTCGGAATTGCAAATAAAAAGTCAGAATCGTGAGACGTAAACTCGGAAATAAGAGTAAAAAGTCAGAATTGTGAGACGTAAACTCGGAAATGGAGTAAAAAGTCAGAATTGCGAGACATAAACTCGGAAATGGGAGTAAAAAGTCAGAATTGCGAGACGTAAACTCGGAAATGGGAGTAAAAAGTCATAATTGTGAGATGTAAACTCGGAATTGCAAATAAAAAGTCAGAATCGTGAGACGTAAACTCGGAAATAAGAGTAAAAAGTCAGAATTGTGAGACGTAAACTTGGAATTGGGAGTAAAAATTCAGAATTGTGAGACGTAAACTCGGAAATAGGAGTAAAAAGTCAGAACTGCGAGACGTAAACTCGGAATTGGGAGTAAAAAGTCAGAATTGTGAGACGTAAACTCGGAATTGCAAATAAAAAGTCAGAATCGTGAGACGTAAACTCGGAAATGATAGTAAAAAGTCGGACTTGTGAGATGTAAACTTGGAATTGCAATGTAAAAAGTCAGAATTGTGAGACGTAAACTCGGAAATGGGAGTAAAAAGTCAGAATTGTGAAAGGTAAATTAGGAATTGGGAGTAAAAAGTCAGAATTGTGAGATGTAAACTCGGAAATGCAAATAAAAAGTGAGAATTGCGAGACGTAAACTCGGAATTGGGAGTAAAAAGTCAGAATTGTGAGACGTAAACTCGGAATTGCAATGTAAAAAGTCAGAATTGTGAAAGGTAAATTAGGAATTGGGAGTAAAAAGTTAAAATTGTGAAACGTAAACTTGCAATTGCAATGTAAAAAGTCCGAATTGTGAGACGTAAACTCGGAAATGCAAATAAAAAGTCAGAATTGCGAGACCTAAACTCGGAATTGGGAGTAAAAAGTCAGAATTGTGAGACGTAAACCTGGAAAGGGGAGTAAAAAGTCAGAATTGTGAGACGTAAACTCGGAAACGGGAGTAAAAAGTCAGAATTGTGAGACAAACTCGGAAATGGGAGTAAAAAGTCAGAATTGCGAGACATAAACTCGGAATTGGGAGTAAAAAGTCAGAATTGTGAGACGTAAAAATGTAATTGTGAATAAAAAGTCAGAATTGTGTGACGTAAACTTGGAATTGCGAGTTAAAAAGTCAGAATTGCAAGATGTAAACTCGGAATCGCAAGGAAAAAGTCAGAATTGCGAGTAAAAATAGAAAACACTTCATTTTTTTATTCCGTGCCAGAAACAAGTTTCAACAGAGATCAGATTTAATATTTGGGGTTTTATTGTGAATTTTATTTTTTTAAGTATATATAATATATTCTTAACTGTATTTCTTTGAAATAACAACATATATAATTATGATATTTATTCTAAAAGTTGAGTGAGTGACTAGTTTTCATCCCGTCAGAGTCTTGAGCTGTTAAAAATTGAGATCCATTTAATCTCAGTCCTTTAAATATCATACTTACAGTAACAATTTATGATTTAATGAATCGTTTCAGTGATAAATTCATGATTTTTACATAATTTTCCTGAAACTGATAGGCTGTATTTGCAGCATTGGATTTTGTGAATTTCAAAAACGGTTTTTTTTTTTTTGTTGTTTGTTTCTCGATTGACTGAAACAAATAAATAGCGTATGGTTTGAGTATTATGGTATGGTTACTATGCTGACTCCAGCAGCTAGCACCCTAACTATGATTTCATCTCTTTCTTGACTCAAAGTTCAGACATTTTTCACACAAAAGTAAATTAATGACTGGGGTCTAGTATTTGACTCGGTTCTCTACACACAGCAGGTCATGTTTATAATCGTGTTTACGCATGCTGCGAGTATGAAGTATTGAGTGTTCATTGTTTTCTGGTGAACGCTGGAGACCTCTAGTGGCCACTGAGAGCATCACGTGGCTGATCGATGACGTCACAGAGGTGATAAATCCGTGCCTTCCCTCCTGAAGAGCGGAAGTTATCAATCTCACTTCAGAAATGATGAGTTTTGCTTTATGTATATATTTATTTACTTATTTATTCTGGTTGCAACCATTGTCACATAGCAATATTTTTATTCACAATAACACATTTCTACACACTTTGCTGATATTTCCCCCATACTATCAAATCTCTTAAACTCATAAATAATAAGAATAATATTTTTTTTTAAGAAATTATACTTCTATATCTGATATTTCTAATTTACAAAGGATTATTTGTTTATTCTTCCTTCCCTTTTTTTATTCTATGTTCTTTGTATTTTCATCTTTACATACCAAAACATTATATTTAAATATTTATAAAGTATGTTGAAGTGAAACAGACTTTTATTTTCTTCATGTTCTTTATTTTCCATCTTTTTCTTTCGGGGTGAATATGATCCGGGCAATAATTCAAGTTATAATTCATAACTCGGGAATTACTCTGCAATCTTTACCGGGAACAGTATTGTTGGTTTTCTCAAAGGGATTTTGTTGATTTAAGAGAACAGTAGAACAGAATGACAGTTTTAGGTCAAATAAAAGGAGAATATTCTAGAATAATCACAGGTTCGTGTTTCTGCAGGAAATGGAGAAAAGAATCAGATTTCAGTTCTTTTCTGTTCGTTGTAATAAAACACGGGTTTTACAATGCTGCTTTACAAAATATGAAAGCTATGTAAAGTTATATTTTTTTCTGCAAACACACAGACACACACTCGCGGGCGCGCGCACGCACACACACACACACACACACACATACAGCGCCGTGTGAATGTCGCTTGTTTCTTTCAAGTCATTCTCTAACAACACGCGTTTCTCCGCAGCTCGTGTTCGGGAAAATCTGCCAGATTGTCCTTCTTGACGCTGATAAACAGCCGCGCTTCGGGTTTCAACGGTGTTTACTAACAAATCGCGCCGCACTGGAACTATGAGCTTCAGCGGTCGCCGGGAGAGAGAGCGGCGGCTGCCCGGCTCAGGCGAGCCATCCCCGGTGTGAGAGTCAAATCGAGGCCGCTGTCGCTGCGGCCTAGTACTGGCGGTTTAATGTTCCACTCGACAAAACAGAAAAGCGCTCCGGTAATGTCGTAAAAACTCACGAAACATTAACACGATGTCGAGAATGAGACAATAACGCAATTCAGAGCAGGTTATTGCACTTTAAACAGTTTTGTTTATAAAAATGCAGTGAAGTCTCACATGATTAATTATTCATCAGGTGTTAATTAGCATGCTTGTAATGATCCCAGGAAGTTGTTTTAGTAGTGTTAGTGAAGTGTTGTGTTTGTGTCTTCAAACAGAGTCCATCTGGAACAACTATGGCTTTGTGTGATGACAGATTGACGTTGATTGACAGATGATGCTGGAGGTAAGGTTACCTGTGCAGGTGAGCGAGGCCCTCAGCGTCACGGCTGGAGAATGAAGATTCATTCAGACCCGTGTGAGAACGCACACGCATGTGAATCCGCATCTCCGGACATGAACCCGGACCTCCGTTTGACCTTGAGCTCCTGCAACGGTTCGGCTGACCAATCAGAGCGGGAGGATCTGACGGCACAGTTTGGTGAAGCCCCCGCGGACGACGAGGACGATCTCACGCCTGAGATCCAGCAGGCCTACAGGATATTCCAGAGCTTCCTCTCGGAGAAGCACAAGTCCGTCGCGGCCCCCTTCTGGCGTCCCATGGGCCCTGGGGACTCCACCGGGATCTGCTTCAGAAAGATGGATGATAAGTTTGTGAATCGCGAGTATGAGTCGATCACGGCGTTCGTGGCAGATTTCAGACAGATGCTGGAGAACTGTTACCGCTTTCACGGCGTGGATCACTGGATCTCCAAACAGGCCCAGAAACTGGAGATCATTCTGGAGCAGAAGCTCACCTTGCTGTCCAGGTGAAGATGCTTGAGACCTCCATCGGCTCTCATACAGCGCTCCATTTCCAGATTGTAGACTTTGCTTTCTAATTTGGCTTTTTCATACTGTGTTTCTGCAGACTGGTGGAAAGAAAAAAGTGTGTATTTTATTGCATCTGTAGATTTAAATTCCAGTCCATATCTTTACCATTTTCTCTTCATATACTAAAGGTTTATTCATAATTAATTCACACTGATAAACAACAATATACTCCTGAAAACACGGGGAAGATGCGCTTGTTTACATTGTTTACATTGCTCATGTAACGTTTGCAATCCATAGTGTTATCGGTCAAATAGTGAAGTACATGGAATAAAAATTTAATTACAGAATAAAAAAACAATAGCAATATGTAAACTCAGTATTCAGATGAAAAAGTCAGAATTGTGATATGTAGACCTAGAATAGTAAGAAAAAAACCTAAAAATGACCGTTTTGTTTATGTGGTGAAAACATGCTTTCATAGAAGCGTGGTGATATTACATAGTTAAATGAACTGTTTTATGAATCTCGTTGACTATTAAAAGTAGACGAGCCCAGAGAAGTGGATTGTGCCAATGCTTAACATTATTCAGTCCAGTAATCCTGATGATGTGCTCCGACTCTCAGTGATTGTGTTGTTTCTGTGCTGATGGCAGGACGCTGCGGGAGAAGACCACGCTGGCCGTGACCTCCAGAGGCCGCTTCGGGACGGAGGATGAGAAGACGACGCTGGGCTCGTCGTCCAGACGCAGATGGGTGCCGCGGAGCATCACTGGGGGGGGCAGCGAGTCCATCATGGTGCAGGCGCTGAGACTGGAGGAGCTGCAGCGAGCCAAAGACGAGAAGAGGTCACAGCCATCAATCCCCAGCAACCTGACACTCAGATGCTGGTTTACTTTTAATTTTCTGGGTTTAATGGTTGAATGTAGTTGTAAAAAGGTTGAACATTTCCAGTTAATTTACGAAATATTCCAGAAATTTTGAAGTAACAATATTGGAACCCTATTTTTTCCTAAAATTCCATTTAGTTTTTATTCAAATTAATAGTTTAGATTTTGATCACCTGAAAGCATATCTAAACAACTGAATTAATAAAACTTCAAAACAATTTGATTAAAAAATAGCAATGCCTTATGAAATCTGAAATTCCCCCCCAATCCTGCTTTTATATTTTCCCAGTTGAATTGTTTCTGCATGATGTGTTTTATTATTCAATCCAAAGATTGTTTTCAGCGGTCATTAAACTTGATCAGTCTTTAAAAATGTTTCTAAAATGTAACAATTCCATTCATAACGAATGTTGCATTATTTATTTATTTGGTAAAAAAAAAGTGCTGCACAACAGAAGCACACTATTTACAATTAACTGCAAGAAAAAAACAAAACAAAGTAAACCTATGTGATATTCCGTAGAATAATTTTAAATAAATGTTGTGAAAATTGTTACTTGCACTATACAATAGTATGTTTATATATTCCCTAAAACAGACTAAACAGTGACGTATATCTCTGACACACGTTTGTCCTAACTCTTGAGCCTGTGTCCTGTGCTGCAGACAGCGAGAGCAGGAGCGTAAGGAGGCCGAGGAGGCCGAGGTGAAGGATCTGGAGGACTGGGAGCGCTCTCTTCTGTCTCAGGCCGAGCCGTGTGCGCTGTGGAGTCTGTGGGAACTTCCTGCCATCGGCCACTTCCTGTGCCTGGCCCAGACGGCGCTCCACCTGCCCGAGATCGTCTTCTACGAGCTGGAGCGCTGTCTGCTGATGCCTCGCTGCAGTGTGTTCCTGGCCCGAGTGATGACGGCGCTCCTGAGCCCCCCCCAGAAGAGACCCAGCGTCCAGCGGCGCGCACCAATGCCCTACAGAGTCTGGGAGAACCAGCTGCGCCGCCGCGTCCAGAGCTGGTTCAGAGCGGTCGGCCGCGCAGAGGACACTCAGCAGGTCACACACACACACACACACACACACACACACACACACACGTTTGTTTTTGTGTAAAGTGTGTTCATCCCATAGGTGTAATGGTTTTTATTCTGTAGAAACTGTATATTCTATGTCCCTTCACCAACCCTACACCTAACCCTAACCCTCACAGGAAACTTTGTGCATTTTTACTTTCTCAAAAAAACTCATTCTGTATGATTTATAAGTGTTTTGAAAAATGGGGACATGGGTTATGTGCTCATAAGTCACCCTCTCCTTGTAATACCTGTGTCATACCCATGTCATTATACAGAGTTGTGTGTAATAATGAGTCTGTGTTGAGCAGGCGGTGCGGGCGGAGCGGCTCGGGCTCTGTCCTCAGTTCTTCTGGACTCTGGGAGCGGTCAGTCCTCTGGAGGAGACTCCCTTCCACCTGCTGCCTCTGCTGCAGCGCGTCTGGCTCCTCAAGGGTCTGTGTGATCACGTCTACGAGACGCAGAAGGAGGTGCAGGACGCGGTCCTCTCGCAGCCCATCCACGAGTGCCGCGAGTCCATCCTGGGCTACGACCAGCAGGACAACGCTTACATCCACTTCCCTCACTTCTGCGGCGCTGACCTGCGCATCTACGTCCAGAGTCCCTGCGGAGCCGTGGAGCAGCCGCTGGCACCCATCCACGTCCAGAGAGCCCCGGAGGAGCCGCAGGGGCCCGAGCTCCGTGAGAAGGATGTGTATGTGTCTGCAGATGAAGTGAAGGAGGAGGAGAGCTCCAGCAGCACGGAGCCCAACACATGGGACGTGAGAGAAGATTCCCTCGCCGACGGAGAGGATCTGGATCAGACTCCCTCGTGGTGCAGAGAAGACTCTCTGGACTCTGTGAGCGTCCGAGGACAGCCGAGGGAGGACGGACGGCTCCGAGACGAGGAGTCTGACAGCGAGCCGTGCTTCAGAGTCGGAGACAGCTGCTATAAGGGCGTCTCGCCGGCTCTGAACAGTCACAGAAGTCACCGGATCGAAGCGAATCACTTGAGCGCAGAGGAACGAAGCCCCTGTCCGGATCGTTCCGGAGCGAGTTTCTGGACCGATCCCGGAAACACACGACAAGACGGATCCAGAACGACACGAGTCCAGAAGGGCAAGAAGAAGAAGAAAGAGAGGAAGTTCAGTGTGAAGAAACCGAAGATGAGCAAACTGAGCTTGAAGAAGAGAACGGCCAGAAGCAGCCTCCAGAGAGCAGCCCAAAACATCAAGAAGAAAGACAAGAGGAAGAGACACAGACTGGGTGAGGATCACACACTGCTGAGAGCATCACGCTGTCACCATTTACTCACAATCATCACATCAAGAAATTATGTCACAGTATGTCTATTAGTGAAATAACCTTGAAACAATGTTTGTTTGCAGGCGTCCAGTCCTCACACATTTATTATTATCATATATATGATCAGATGTGATGTGCTCTAGCTGTCGCTCATGTCGTGTTTCTCCGTCTCCAGGAAAGAGGTTTGATGGGAAGCCGATGTTATCGAGGAGATCATCAGGATCTGCTCCTCCTCCAGATCAACCCACGTTTCAGGTCCGATGAAGCCTTCATTACCTGCAAAACAAAAAACACTCTGTGCATCGCAAATAATGCAGCCCTTACGATTAAAAAAGCTCACAATGTTCTTCTTTCGAGAGTCAGTTTGGATAAAAGCATCTGCTAAACCAGTTAAAGTAGGGGTGTCCATGGTTAACCGGTTAACCGATTAACCGTTAAAAATTGCGTAACCGAGTGAAACATTTTGCTCGCTTAAGTGACGTCAATGGCGTGCATTGAATTTAGTTGTAATACAATTTTGCACCACCAGAGACCGCCAGAGCGCTCCCAGACATTTGTAATGTCCACAAGAAGAAGTCATTTTTCTAATATGAAGCGGGCAAAAAAAAGTACAGCGTTGGAGCACTTTAAAATTGAGAGTCACGGGGCAAAATGCAAGTATTGCAATACAGTGCTTAGATATACTTCAAGTACAACCTCGTTGTTGTAATCTCAACAGCCAACACCCGGGCATCATTAGGCCGGTCAGGACTCACTGGATGAGTGGCGATGAGCGAAAGCATCTCAGCTGCTTGGCGTGTCTGTTTTTAATTCGGCTCCCATGTTAACAGGTTAGAGCTTGCCGACTGCCTGCGTGAGACGCACGGCTCGACGCGTGCATGCTAGAAATAGAACCGACGCCTTGTTGGAAGCGTTTCCAGGCAAAATATAATAGGAAAATATGTTTATATGTCATTTTGTACACAAATACATATTAATTCATGACATTTTGATATTTGAAAGTCTATAGGTTGACATAAATTCAGATATAAATGTAATTAAAAAAAATTATTATCGATTTTCAAATATTGTACCTGTCAAACATATCATAGTCATAGCCTTAGCGAGGCGGCCGCGGAGCCTGCTTGTTATCTTCGCCGAAACACGGAAAGTTACATAACCATTACTAGAGCCTGTTCCTTTATAACATAGCCAAAGGTCGGTGTATATTTGCTTTATACATTTTAGGCTTATTCTCAAATTCAGATTGTGTTAGTGGGCGGGATTATTAGGTAGTTTTAATAGGACAATTTGACCGGAGAGATTAAATTTTGTCGGACATTTCTTTCTTTTTTTTTTTTTTTGGCCAATGTCTGGAAATTACCGGACAACGGAAACCCTGGCGCACACTATGGTTAACCGATTATTAACCGCTAAGGGCCTCGGTTAACGGTTAATGAAAAACTTGAAAACGTGCAGCCCTAAGTTAAAGTAAATGCAAGTCGTGTGAAATTCAAAATGTTAAAAGGCTTTCTTCTTAAAATCAGTGCTATTTATATTTCACTTAATTATTTCTGTTCACTTTTTTAATTTACATTATAAGTGAGTGGAATTCTTTGGTATAAACTAATCAGACACTTTCTCTCACTACTTCTCAATATTAGTTTTTTTTTTCAAAATTCATTTGAAAATTATTTTTATTGATCTTATTTTCAAACTATTAAGCATTTGCGTTTTGCATTTCACAGATGATTTGCTTTTAATTTAAATGGTTTAGCAGATGCTTTTATAAGTAAAAAAAATATTTAAATGTTTCAGATGTCAATAGAGAGCCAAGAATCCCATAATGCACCTGGAATCATGTCACTCAAGATTGTTTAGTTCAATAGATCTTTACTAGAGGGCAGTGTTTTGTAGAATTGCAAAGTCTGAATACTTAAAACAACATTCAAGGTTTCATCGTTGAACCAAAGTGCTTTACAGTATTAATTCCGTTATTGCAATGCATGCAATTAAAAACATATATAATAAAAAGCTTTTAACCCTTATTTCGTTTCTTTCTTGCTTTTGTAGCTGGTTTGCTCCAGTCTGGATGATCTCAGAGTCCTGATCAGTAAAATAGAAGATCAACTAGATGAACTGGACGGCAAAAAGAGATCTGTTAGTAAGAGAGGGAACGCAAACACATGCATTTACTAATTACTAATTTATATTACAGTATTTTACCCTTTGACTTGTGTTGTGCACATGCAATTGATGCAATTAAATAAAAACCATTTATTTTTGGTTGCATAAATAATTTCAGTCCATTTAATGCATATCCTGAACTGTGCAGGTATTATCACTTTATTAAAGCATGATTGGCATTTTAATGTGAAACATGTTGGTTTGCATGCAAGCATGATATGAATTTGATGAGTATGAGTTAGTGTGATGTGTGTCTTTGTGCTGTATTTCAGGGTCGATTGCCACACAAAAGAGCCCCCTTGAAAGAGTTACACATCACACTTATAAGGCTGCTTAATGAGCTGTTACCATGGGAACCCAAACTCGTCAAGGCCTTCCAGAGGAACAGGTAAAGGAGCAAACCTGAACCTCCTCGGAGTCTGAGTCCTTTAATTTCTAAAGTGAATGTTTTGAAAGTGAAATAATTTTACCTTGTTGCACTGGAATCACATGCTGTAATAGATGGGGAAATCTTAAATCTGTGCAATCATATTTTTCCCCTTCGAGAATCTTCACATTGTGGTTTTTCAGACTTCTGCATTTCAGTCTTGTTTTTGATGAAAGAAAGGTTTTCTCAAGGGATCTGGGAGGTGAATTTGAATTATGTCCAAGAAAGAGCTTTCCATTGTAATGCGCAGTGAACGATACACCTCGCTGCATTCAACAGGCACCTAGATGTTTTTGTTTTTTTGTTCTACCTTGAGGCCAAGTTTTCCTGGCAACAGGGCTTTGTGAATTCATCCCTGTCCTTGTCCTCAACAGAGCGCGCTTGAAAAAGGAGTGTGACGAATTTAAGAAACACCCCGAATATGAGAACTTTATCAGGGAGCCGATGGATACAGAAGAAACTAGGGAAGTTGAGTGCAAAGATGGATTGTTGTCCACAGAGACAACAAACAAACTGGAAGAGAGTGAAGTAAAAATAGGCAAAACTATGAAGGAGGACTCTGAGACAACAGGTGAGCCTGATTAACATTTGAAACGGCTAATTTTACCAATTGTAGAGCCTTTATGTAAGTTCTTGGCAATGCAAGGAGAAGAAAAAACAATACAGGCCCTAAAGTAGTGTTGGATTTCTAATGCATAACTAACCAAACCGTATGAAAGTAGTCTGATAGAAACTGCCTGATGAATTTATTACAAGGAAGTGTTTCAAATATCCTTGCTTTTGTTGTTTGAGCAGCACTTTATTTTTCAGTTCTCCAACTTCTGTTGTCCGTTTTCCAAATTCAAAGACATTTATGGACCCTGATCATTCAGTGTGATGTTTGTTTTGACTGATGCATGCTGCCCTCTTTTGCAGAGACTGTAAATCACGAATCAAGATGCCTATTGGACAGACCTGATGTTGTTATGCATTCGTCAGAGTCTGGACCCTTCACACGCAGTTCAAAACGGCGCCAAACTGTTGCAATCAGTGAGGAACTGAGTCCATGCAAAAGAGGCAAAATGGACACAGAGAGCTCTTTAACATCTGATATTAATGTGGAAGTTGCATCCAGGGAACAAGCAACAGTGAACCCACAAGCTTCAGTGGTGCCAGAGACTATGAGTAGCTTTCATGGGACTTGCAAACCCATCCAGGCTTTGCTGGCTAAGAGTGTTGGAAACAAAGTGACCTTAATAAGTCATCCGAAGGCTGCAGTGATGGCTCAGACTCTGCGGGATCATAACAAAACAGTATCTGTAACTCTGCCACCTGCCCGATTATCAACTACCTGTGCATCTACGCAACACTCTCAGCCTGTCTCTACAGAAACAATAACTACGACATCTGCGACCGAAAGCTGTGGACAGGTGGTGTACAAGACGGCGGGAGGCGTGGGGCTTCTCAGGCAAGGAAGCACTTCTTTAAACTTTTCAGTGCCATTAATATCAGATCATAAATCAGGGGCGAAGGCAATGCAACAAGTTGTTATCCTGCCTTCAAATCTACTGATTCAAAGCACTGAGAATAAGGCAGCCCAGACATCTGTATCTGTCCCTAAGACTACAACGTACAAGTCCAATGTTTCCGGGTTCACCATACCAGAAAACAAGGTTCCTGTCCAGCCGGTGGCACCTTTGAAAGATACCAGCACTGTAAGAACACCGTCTGCTGTAGTTACTCCCAGTTTAAGGAACTTAATCACTGTTGGTGTGCCTAAAAAGACTACTGAACCAAAGGTGGACCTGAACAAATCAGCCAGCAGTGGTTTGACCAGATCTGATGCTAAGCAGGAGCTCAGGACAGTGTGTATTAGAGACTCTCAGTCCATCCTTGTCACTACGAGAGGAGGCAACACAGGAGTAGTGAAGGTTCAGACATCAGAAAGTGGAACAGGGGCTTTGCCATCCAGCCCAGTCTTTAACATCTCACCCCAACTTCATGCCTTCCTGGTGTCAAAGTCTTCCGCGTCTAATACACAAGCTGCTTCGTCCACCATTGCTGCTAAATCTCAACCTGGAGACACTCCTCAGTCTACTTTTGTGGCAGGAACTGTCACTCCTTTAACCTTAAATCAGATTTCCAATAACTGCACTACAGACAAAACAACAGTCCCTGGTAAATCAACACTTCTGTCTTCAAGCAAAGGCAGTGATAGTTTCCTAATAAATGCGAAAGATTGCGTTCAGCAGAATATGGTCGCTAAATGTGGAACGAAGCCCCCACAAAAAAGGGCTCCACCGGGAAGCACAACTCCAGACCAATCGACTTTCCAAAAGGTTTTCCTGGTCACACCTTCACCAAATATCCCTTCAAAGGTCACTACTACTACTACAGCAACCTGCACCGTTCCAGGATCTCGGGTCATGTTCATAAGCAACTCTGCACTTATCATTCCAAAAGAGACGTCAACTTCAGAGGTTAACATTTCCTCTGCTGGTACACAAGCATTGAAAGTAGTTCCCAACTTGGGGACCTTATCCTGCACTTCTTCTAGTACAACCATCCAAAGCATCGGTAACCCAGGGTTAACATCAAGAACACTTGGCACAAACACGAAACCTGAAGAATCATTGAAAACTACACCTATGATCGTCTCCAGAGTACCTGTAACATCAACCACAAGTGGACTCCAGATTGCTCCAAAAAGCTGTTTGGCTGCAAGCAGAAGTCTGTCAGGGAATAACGAAAGTGCTTTGAAAGTACCTCGGACTGTTGACAACAAAACGTTCACATTTTCAACTCTAGGCACCGGACACATGGCTTCCTCTGCACTTTTGTCAGTTGTGAAACCAGATGTACCTCCATCAGTTTCCGCTTTAAGTGCGCTACACTGTAAACCAGGATTATCAGCTGGCAGCTCTTCTTCAAACACATCTTCCTCTTATTCGGGAAGCCTTATTACCAAACACACTACGTTACCAATTAATGTGACTGCTAACAAGCCAGTGATCACTTCCCTGTGCACTTCACACTCACTGATCAAAACAACTGCCAATACTTCAGCTTCTGCAATATCCAGTACTTTTGCATTGAGTTGCAGCTCCACTTTAACTCCTCCAGTGGTCATGACTTCTGGGATCCGACCTCAAACCTCTGCCACCAAGTGTGTTCAAGAGAAAATCGTCATCAACACCACTGCCCCACTTGCCCCTGGCACTCAGCTCCTGATAAATAACACCAGATTTGTAGTACCTTCTCAAGGCCTGGCACCTGGCAGCCATGTTCTGCTTATCTCCAACTCTCGTCCTGGAGAAATGCAAGGGCCAAGTCCTGCTATGCCTCAAAGATTGCAAGGGCCGAATCCTGCTGGTCCTCGAGGAATGCAAGGGCCAAGTCCTGTTGGTCCTCAAAGACTGCAAGGGCCAAGTACTGCTGGTCCTCAAAGATTGCAAGGGCCGAATCCTGCTGGTCCTCGAGGAATGCAAGGGCCAAGTCCTGTTAGTCCTCAAAGATTGCAAGGGCCAAGTACTGCTGGTCCTCAAAGATTGCAAGGGCCGAATCCTGCTGGTCCTCGAGTAATGCAAGGGCCAAGTCCTGTTAGTCCTCAAAGATTGCAAGGGCCAAGTACTGCTGGTCCTGGAGGACTGCAAGGGCTGACTCGTGCAAGTACTGGAGGATTGCAAGTCCCAAGTCCTGCTTCCACTGATTCTAGAGGTCCAAATACTTCAGCTACACACACAGTTCCTTCAGTTGTACAAGGTGTGAGATTTGTTACACCGATCAGATTACCCTTGGCAAAAGTTGGACCTTCTGATCAGCTCCGTCAGCAACTGAGCACCAGAACTCCGTTGAATGTGTCTGGTCCTACTGCTCTCTCACAAGCTCTACATCCTGGTGTACATTCAGACATTGTAAGACTTCCTATCTTTCAAACCTCCAACTTCTCAGTTACAGCCTCACAAGGTACGACCGCGTGTCCCAAAGGAACCTCTCTTTCTCAAGAAGGTTTACTTACCACAACTTCTCCAGTGCAAGGAAGACCATCCCAAACCCAAGTGGCGCCAGTCATACCACCAGTGAAAGCTGTGATTCCAAGGCATTCTCCGATGGTAATCGTACCACCCATGAGCAGCACGATATCACGGATGCAGAATCTTCCGGTTGCAACGGTTCCACCGATCAGTGGAGCAAACAATGCCAGTCCAGCCACTCCCATTGCAACCGTTCCTCCATCTGTGAGCACGGTCATAATGACACCTTGTCCACCTATCAGAGCCGTGCAACCTGGGACAATCGGAAAGCCTGTTATTTTATCCCAGCCATCGCAAGGTCAAAGCACAATTCCTGTGCAAGTTCCCACTTCTGCTAAACTCTTGTTGAGCCCAGATGGTGCGGTCTTAAATATCATTCAAGCCTCAGCCTCAGGCTTGCAAGTATTGGCAAAGCCAATGGCTGCTCAAGTGGTCAATTCCTCCTCAGAGACCGTTACTGTACCTATTTTAAACACAAGTGATCCACTGAGAAAACCAGATACCTTAGGGAGACCCAATCACTGAAATGGTTCTGGACGTCATCTCGTTTTCCCATTGTGATCACAAAGGTCTTTTCATTGTTTTGGGCTCCTTTTGGTTCTATATCTCCCCGTGTTGAGAGGCTGAATACTAAATATCTAAATAAATAAGTTCGGGCATTTTGCTTTACAAAACGAATTGAAGGGAAATAGGTTATCCTTAGAGTTGTAAATAAAATTGGTTTCGCAAAGAGATATTTGGAGATTTAAAATGGCCAGCAATGTACATAACAGTATTTGTTTGGCTGACTCTTTTCTACTCCATTTGTATGCAAAGGTTGTATGTTTTGTAGCATTTTCCATTAAAATGATTAATATTATTCTGTAGAACAGTCTTCAGTCTATTTAAGAGTATGTCTGGCTGATCTGAAGCCTGCGTTAGTGCATTCAGGCATAGGTTGAGTATTATCAGACATCATCTGATAACAGTTTGATTTTGTTTCATCTGTATCCATGAAAATAAACTTGGCATATTTATGACTGAAGTAAAACATTGGTGTACTGTGCTTGTCTTTTGAGTTCGTTAAACGTTATATCACAGATGTTATAAAACATTTTTGTCGGCCATATCTGATTGCTTCCTGAGATTTTATGTTATTTATCATCTGCATAAGTTTCATTATGCTTGTTCATTTTACAATCATGCATTTGGAGAAGAACTGCAGACATCCCTGCATCAATAGAAACATCACAGAATTTGTAATGGTTTTAATGGAAATTGTACTGGTGCCTGTGGGATTCTACTGGTTCTATTGGTGGCTTGTTAAAACCAATAAATCCTAATGGAATATGTCCCAAAACACGCTACAAAAACATTTAAATGGTTTTAATGGTTGAAAGTTGATTGTTTGTAATGGTATTTGTAGTGGAAACCAAATTTATGTGTTGGTTTCTTTTGATTTTCTCATCAGGAATTTGTTTGATAAAGATAGATATTCAAATGTCTTACCAGTTTAGATTTTTTTTAAATACTTTGTGAAGTAAAGACAATTTTTTGGATTCAATTGATATTTCACTTTATTTGAAGTCTGATGCGTGACATTGTGTTTAAAAGGCACAGTAGTGTTATGTTGTAGTCCACGGGCTCTGGTAGTTGTTCCTGGAGAGTCACACAGTCCTGCAGAGTTCAGCTCTAACCCTAATCTAACACAGCTGAAGAAGCTCATCAAGGTCCAGGGTTTAATAGAAAGCTACAGGCGGATGAGACTTGATCAAGATTGGAGATGAATGCTGAAGAACCAATGGCCACTCTTGCCGTGTAGCATCACTTGTACTGTGTGATCATTCATCCCACAAACACTATAGAACTTCACAGATTCTCCTCAAGTCTGAGACTCATGGTGAGTAAGGAGGAGGTGAAGGTCCGGAGGTGATCTTCTCATAGGACGGAGGGACGCTGGGAATCTAGAGGAGAGGAGAAATGCTGTTTTAAGCATCTGATGTGAGTAAACAAATGTGGAATGGGAACTACATAAAACTTGGTTATGTTTACATGCATTAATTTAACAGATGTTTTTGTCCAAAGAGAGGTACAAGTGTGATAGCACTAGTTTTTGTTAATTCTACAGGCTCATGGGACTGATAGTTATGCAGTATTTAAGTGAATTCTCTTGAACTGAAAGCTTGTGATGTCTGTTCATGAGAACAGCAGATTAACACACACACACACACATTCCGGTCGCTTGTAATCCTCACATCACGACTAATGACGCAAAATAAAGCCTTTCTGGCCTGCAGCAGGTCACATGGTTGCTTTATCCCCTGTGGAATTCTGGGTATCAAGAGCTTGGTTAAACATTCTTTAAACCAAATGTGGTAGAGAGAAAAGACTTAAGTTAATTCATTGTGGATGGGATAAAAAATACCTATAAAATAATGTTTTTACGTGCATATGAAATTATTACTAGTAAATATTACTTTCAAATACAAATATATATATATATAAAGTTAATGTTTCTGATTAAATATATATTACATTTGAAGTGGATCAAAACCTTTCATTAAAATGTATTATTGTCTTAACCTTTTTTTTTTGATCACTTCAAGTGTTGACTAGTGTAGAAACTTTAATGTAATCTAATTTTTTTTTCTCTACAAAAAGCATTTTTTTAAATCTTCCGTGTTAAATATCTAAATACTTGTATAATTTGTTATATCCATCTAATACTGTTTGCTTTTTGCACATACAAAAGCATTTCTTTTTGTGTGTTTGTATGTTTCTTTAAGCAATCATCCAGAACACCCTAGCAACTGCATATCAATGCCCTGGCAACCGTTTACAAAACAATGACTGTTTCACTTTACCATCACTAATCATCAAACCCGTGTGTGTGTGTGTGTACCACTGGTTGCAGGTTGATGAATTCGCTCAAGGCCACTTTGTTCTCTTCTCCGGATCCAGACTCCCTGTGCTGACCCGCTTTCATCATCTCTCTCCACGACTGACCACTGTTTTTCCCGCTCTAAACACACACACACACACACACACGGATGAGAGGTAAGCAGTCACGTGAGTGATTCCCACAGTCATTACAGCTGGACCACTATGAACCCTGACTGAGAATTATAGCAGATTATTAAAACGTGCAACTTTTGCATTTATTTGCATTCATGCATTTGGCAGATGCATTTATTCAAAGTGATTTTCATTGCGTTTAATGTGTGCATTCTCATGCATTCACTGGGAATCAAACCCATGACATCGGTGTTGCAAGGGTCGTGATCTCCTACGGTGATGCAGTTTTTGGCTCTTTTCTCTGCTCTGATGCTCTTGGGCTAACACTGATCACCTGACTGTCCTCTGGGTCACATGACTCACCCGGATCGTCTTGTATCCCCCCCGCCGGCGGTAATACCAGCAGCCCAGGATGAGCAGCGCTGTGAGGATCACGGCCAGTAAGGCGATTCCTGCGGCCCTGCGTATAAACACACACAGGGGTTTTAGGTGCAGAGTCTGTAGTTTTCTGCAGGTGTTTAAAAGTGTTAGAGTGAATCTTCACACACTCTTCAGCTCTGACGAGTCCTGCTCCACGTCTGCTGGAGAAATGAACACTGAATTCACTTCGAGAGCCTGAACCTGATCCGCCGTAAGACATGATGAACAAACTCCTGAAAATAACAATAACAGCTCATTAGTGAATGAATATGACCAACTACAGTGATTTACAACAGTGTATTTCAGCTGTAGTATGAGATGGATTTATAAATACAGGGGTGAATCTCTTGTAAACATGTCCACCCATCTGTTTTCATACACAATTAGAAAGAAAAAAAAGAAATTGTTCTGCATAATAATAAAGTGTGATTTCAGTAATACTAATATACATATAATATATATTTGACACACATTTTCATTGCCATTATTGTCATGATAATAGAAATTAGATTTTATTTGCGTGAAAATTTAACATGCTTTAAGTATCATTAAATTATATTTTGCACGAAAATTAAGCATGCTTTCAGTACCATGAATACACAGTATGTACTTTATAATTGTGACATGGTCATGATAATTACATTTTAATGCATTCATTAATATTCATTCACTTTATTTATAGAACACTTTACAACTGCACCTGCAGACCAAAGTGCTGTACGGTAATAATAATAAAAAAATGTTTCATTAAAACACACAACTTTAAACAAGACACATCCCATAAAACAACAAAGTTTAGCCCACCCTCTCAAAGGCTAAAGACAAGAAGTAGAAGTAATAATAACTTATTATTGTATGTTAGAGACCTAGGTGCTTGACGAACAGTAATGAGCTCAGACACGTAAGCGGGGGCCAACCCATGCACCGCTTTAAAAACGTACATGAGACTTTCATATTTTATCCTGTAGTTCACTGGTAGTCACCTCAGATATGTTTCTACTTTTCTTAGCACACAATAGCAACCTACACATTGCCATTGTCCAGATGAGACCAAACAAAGGCATTAATAACCTTCTCTAAATCTTTTCTTGATAAAATAGGCTTTAGTCGAGCAACAAACCTAATCTGGAAAAAAAAAAATTCTTTACTACAGCACCAATCTGCTTGTCAAATTTCAGCTCTGGGTCAATCGGACAATGAACTCAAATATGTGGACATATCTAAACCTCAAAAAATATAATCTCAAATAAAAAAAAATCCCAGGAGCAACATATACAAGGAAAATTAAATTGGGCCTATAACAGAACCCTGGGGGACCCCAGAAGTCACAGGCACTGCAGCTGAAACAAATTCACCATAATTAATTCTTATTAAAATGTATTAATGGTTTACAGTAATCTACTTTTTTGATAAATGCACCTTTTTAAAATGATAATCTGCATAAACTAAATGCAGTACAACGAATAGTCGATAATGTAAAAATTCAACTTTATTCATTTGAATTTGATGCATGTTAAATAATGAAAAAAAAAGATTCCAATAAAAATTTCATGATGCAAAATGCCTTTTTTAATTATTGTTGTTATTTTATGTTAATTTATAAGCTGATGTAGAGAGGTTTTTAAATATTTATTCAAAAACTAGTCCCTGTTCCAGCTGTAAATGACATTTCTTGTATTTTATAACATAAATCTATCTGATACATGTCTAATACAATTCTGCATTAATGCTGACCGGTATAATCATTCAGTGCCTCTCTGTGTAAAAAGAGCATTTTCATGAAGCAGCATTTAAAGCCTGTATCTCTTGGTTTAGTGTGTTAGTGGAAGTGCATGAGCTCTTACCTGATCGGTGTGATGTGATGTGATTCTGAGAGCCGCTGGTGTGTGTGTGTGTGTGTGATTCAGAGGCTCTCTCTTAAAGCTCTTGAAGCTCTCATGACCCTCACGGGTTCAGCTCTCACACACACACACTCATTCACATCAGTTCCCCAGCGTGAAGTCTGCTGACTGCCCTGACCGCGGTCACTGACCTCACATCAGCATCATTCACGTCAGTGAAAACTGGCTAACTGCATTACAGAGAAAACTAATGTTTATGCTCGTGTTAAAAGTGTGTGAAATTACTTTCTCTGATACATGAGTCTGTTCGGAGAGGAAGACTGTAGTATTGATCCTAAATACTGTATAAGAGGATGATCAAAATATAAAGTTACTCCTGAAACTAGCTGTGTTTAAAGTTGGTGAGAGATAAAGCCAGGACTCTTGTAAAGCATGTGTTTTGTAGCTGTAGATGATCACGTGATCTTCTCTCTGCTGTAATACTGATGTCCTCCAGTAGAGAGCGACACTGTAATAAATAGCAGAGAAGGTTTGGAGGAGGAGTATCTGGGATATTAATACAGTACTCATAACCTACATCCTCTATAGCAGAGATGAGCAACTTTGATCGTGAAGAAGGCCAGTTCAGTTTACCAATCCACGTTCACACATCGTCTTACTCAATTTCCTTTTTATTGAAGAAAATTAAAGTAGGAATTATTTAATGTAATTTGTTTTAAAAGATTTTATTAACCATCAAACTTGAGAAGTTAAGCTCATTGAGAAGGGAAACTTTGTTTTCATCTCCCCAACAAATAAACAATTTTATTGTATGTAAATTTGAAACAAACAAATGTACAGAGGTCCTATTTTTTTTAGTAGTTGCTTTCAAAACATTCTCAAAAACAGATGAATAAATAGTTATTCCAAAGGGTCCCATAACAAAACCGGGTAACTGCTGGATTTTAAAAAGGTTTTAAGACCTTTTAACACCTGAACATCAGTCATGCATTTGGCAAAAAGTTTTTGTTGACAATGAATTTTAACTTTGAAATTTGATGCGAGTGCAATTCTGGCGTCCCCACGGTTTTATATAACAGATTTCCAAACATATAAGTATCCCCTTGAACTTATGAAGAGATCATCTGTTCACCATCTAGACTGGAAAGTGCTGTTTTCATGGCCAGTTTTTGAGGCTTGTCTTTTTTGTTTATAGTCTCAAATCACCAGGTGTTCACAAACTGTTTCAGGAAATCGGCGTCTGTTGCTAGGGTTAAACATACATTTCACAGAACAGTCATGTTAAAATATAAACACACATACATGTGTAAATAACGTTCAGATTTCCATGTGGTTCTAAACACTGGTCAGAAATCATGAAATGAATCAGTTATGATCCTGATGAACAACAGGCAGATATTATTTCAGATAGAATTAATATTATTACAGTTTCACTCAGAAAAAGGTACAAATCTGTCACTGGGCTGTAATTACCCTAAGGCACAAAAGCTAAAATATACACTCTTTTACTTTATCTACTGTATTCATCCCTAAAAGGTACATTTTAGTATATTAAACATTCATATTAGGATATTAAAAGTACAGATTAGAATCTGAAGTGTATATATTATTACTGTTTGAAAGGGTAACGCTGCAGAGACAGCTTTTGTACCTTTTTTCTT
Source organism: Carassius auratus (assembly GCF_003368295.1). Lineage (NCBI taxonomy): Eukaryota > Metazoa > Chordata > Actinopteri > Cypriniformes > Cyprinidae > Carassius > Carassius auratus. The sequence goes on from NW_020525757.1 coordinate 136,705, forward strand.
CCTTGAGACTTTACAGTCACTTTAGACACTCAATCATCTGAACTACAGTATAAATGTGAGAAAACCAAGAAAAATATTGCACAAGTATGTGAACGCAAACAATCTACACCAAACACATCCTGTCCTTTACACACAATCACACTGATCTGTGAGTATTCATCAGTGTAAGAAAGTCTGGCTTTATTTCCCCATACTGTGGCATCTAACCAGTGTTTTCTCTTGTGATGCACTGGTTTCTCTCTCTGTGCTGTTGGTGTTTGTTGGTCTGTGTTTTCTGATGCTCCGGTAGTTTTCTGCATGTGTTGTTTCTATTCTACAATCCAGTGGCTTCTGGTAAATCTGACAGGAACACCGTTTAAAGTCAAAGTCAATGCACGGTTAACTCAGATTAAGGAGAAATCAAGTCCTGAACAAACAGCAGATGTGCAATTAAAACATGAATAAATATTCCTGATTATAATAAAACTGATTCACTCACTCTTACACGTTTCTCAATCCAGCTCATCTGTCTGAAAAGCTTCACAACATTCATATTTTCACTGTTCTGTCTTCATGTGTTTGGATTATAGAGACAAACAATAAAATTATGAATAATCCAGTCATCCATCTGAAAATATTTGTCTATAAATCTTGAACTGAATGTTTAGAAAGATGTTTCTTACCTGAGAGCAGAAGAGATGCTTCAGTGGTGAACCGTATAAACTCAAACCTGCTCCTCAAGGGCTGATACTGCGGGCTGTAAACAGGAAATGACGTCTCAGAGCTTGAGTCAAAAGGTCAAAAGGTCAAGGACACATGATTTGGAGTAACACAGCGGGTAAATGATGAACCTTTACTGGGGTTTAGATTGAGATGAGCTGTGAGAAGCCCTGTTGATTAAACCGTATCTCACGAGAGAACTTGACGCAGATGATGAGAGTCAGAGCAGCTTTTACATTTATATTAAAAAATTATTGTTCCTGAAGGCCAAAATAGGACAAATCGACATGTGAGCCCTTCACAGTTATACAAGGAAAACGTGATGTAGAGTCATGGGATGGTAAAGTTATTGTTTTGGTTTTGTGACTGTGTTATTGTTTTGTTTTATACAAGTGTGTTTCTGGCTGACCGGTGTTTTTGAATGATGGACACTTAAAACATCCCCTTGTTCTTAATATTGTAGTTTTTATCATCTTTGCAGAATTGTCTAATTTTGTCTCATTTAACTGTGCTCTCTGTGTTCATTTGTTCATCTTTTTTTGAATGTATTTTGTCAAATCAAAAAAAAAAAAAAAAAAAATGGCACACATTTATGTGTAAACATTAAGTCCCTGAACTGAAGAGACAGAAGGATGATATGAACAGGAGCACAGGTGATCGTGTGCTTGGGGAAATGAATCCTAGTGCTGTGACACTCATCTGTTCTTGGTCAAATACACAGCATGTGTTGAGCGTGTTCTTGAATGATCACGAGAGAACTGACCTTCAGAGTTTCTGTACTTGCTGTACACATGTGATATGATCATCACAGAACACCGCAGTGCTTTCGATGAATGTTCACTGTTGTACAGTAAATACTGCGGCACGTGTTGTACACTAAATAATATTGTATCACAAATATAGCCTAAATATTACAGCAAGCCTGTAATATTTATATATATATATATATATATATATATATATATATATATATATATATATATATATATATATATATATAAGAGAACTGCTCCAGCAGTGGGTCAGTGGGTGTGTCCGTTCTGTCTTGGCTTGGTGTTCATCTTCAGTTCTCTCTCTCTGCTTAGGGTACACAATTTCTGCAGTAACTATTTCATGTGCTGCATCATAACACTTGTTTTTTTTATATTAATTTACACAAATTACCTCTGACCTGCTTATAGTAGGCTAGTATTAAGACCACTGATCTACAGTAAACGTGATTTATAAAGACCACTGATCTACAATAAAATAAGAGTAATTAAGACAGAGAACGTTGTGTAGTGGTTTATTTAAAAATTTTCTTAACATAATCAAAGGCCTTTAAAAATCCTTTAAGTAGACTGGCTTATATATTAAAATGCAAAACTCGATGCTAGGGTTAAAAACTGTACTTGCCCTGCCAAAATAAAAACATAAATAAAAATAAAGTTGCTATTGTTTTCTTGTGTGTGTGTGTGTGTGTGTGTGTGTGTGTGTGTGTGTGTGTGTGTGTGTGTGTGTGTGTGTGTGTGCGCGCATTCAGGGAATTCAGGACTTTTTGTCCCAGTCCAGCCCTGATGACAGATCACTAGTTTGAACGTGTGGAGAGAATACTTCAGACGGATACATTACTGACGCTTAAAAGGTAAGTGAATTTACCATGTATTTTCATGAAAAACAGAAAATCTCTAACATTTAATAAGAAGAATTAGCCACATTTACCGCTCGTTTTCCTCGCAAACCGGAGCGCAAGACCGAGCCCGAGTAAGATTATATAAATTAAGTCCGAACCCGACCGAACCCATAGGGTTCCATCGGGTTCGGGCAAAGATTTTCAGCTCTAAACAGAACTCGTTCATATCAGCCAGTTAGCATTAGCATTAGCACTGCCCTCAGAAGTACAGAAGCATCTCGCCAGATCTCGCTCATACTCTTTGATAAAAGTTTTGGACTCTGGAGGTTCCGTGATGAGCAGTAAGTTAAATTTAATTCTGGACTTTATGTTTGTAGAACTGGATGGAAATAAATACCGCTGAAACCATATATATGGTGTAAGTTTTACGTTTAATTTAATACGTTGCTTATAATATCGTTTAATTTGAAATGCGACATTTTTTTTTGGGGGGGGGGGGGGGGGGGGTGTCACTCAATCTCCTGTTAATCTTGAGTACCTATAGAGTAGTACTGCATCTTTCATAACTCCAAAAAGTCTTTATTTTTATTATATTTATAAGAGCAAGATAGTCTGTACCGATTTTTTCCGGAAAACCACGAGCGTCTGGAGGCGTGACGTGTGGGCGGAGCTAAAGAATCACGAGCGCAAGTAGGCTTTTGCGTTGAGAGCGTTTGGAAGCTGTGACATTACCGTGAGGAAAAACCAAGGGGCAAGGAACTCGACCGGAAGTTGAAGTCGGGTGGGGGCTGCTATCTTTTAGCAGAACTTCACTTGCGTTAGCACTCCCATTGACTCCCATTCATTTTGGCGTCACTTTGACAGCGAATAACTTTACATCTGAGGCGTTTAAAGACTCTGTTTGTCCATTATTTATTTCTAAAGATACACGACAATGTATAAAGGGCTCCATTACCTTCTATGTTACATTATGGCCCTGTATAAACAGTTTTTGTAAAAAATAGGCTAACGATTGCGTCATAACCACTCGTCTCTCTGTCGCATTACCGTACAGACAGGAGGAGAAGCTCGCAGGCAATTAACTTAATATGGCGTACTGGCGTTACATTTTAAAATACTATACAAAATAATTAATCAGAATACTTACTCCTGCTCACTCACGACAAAGAACTCCCCGCTCAAGCTCGCCGTCTCTGCAAGATTAACGATGGCAGTTTGCACACACAGCTACTAGAAGATTTACATCTGTCAGACAGTTTGCTGAAGTCATCAAGCTTCGTTTGAGTCTGCGCGTCAGAAACGGAAGTGCTAAAAAATGCTAAAACTGGGCTTCATTTGTCTCAATTGAGTTCCAATGGGGTCACTGTGTCCATTTCTTTTACTGTCTATGGGAAAAACCATCATCCAAAACAAACCATGGCTAACAGTCAGATTCAGCGTATATTTATGATCCAGAATCAGATCCCGAGGCTGAAATTTAACAAGAGCAGCATCAGCAAAGACGTCTCTATGTGGTATGTACTGAAACTGTATATATTTGCTTAGCGGTTTTGGAAAATGACTAAGTTCCACTTTATGTCGTCTTTTTTTTTTTTTTTTTAAGCTGTACATGTGGAAAGTGTGGTTTGATGACAACATCTCATGTTGTTTACTTGATGTGCTTACACGCCGATAGCTAAGTTAACAGCACAGAGATATTTGAAGCAGTTTTACTCACCGCCTGCGGTTCCAACACACGATCGTGACCCTTTTTCGTTGGGGCTGCATTATCCTTAAGAAATAAACGATGTGCAAATCCGTCGTCAAACTGGGCCTTGTGAACAAGCATCTTCGAAATGCAGGGAACAAACACAAACACTTGCACAACTCCGTTGATGCTCTGTAAAAATAAACTCCATCCACTGGTCCCTTAATGCTGTTTCTCTTTTGGTAATCTGTGCAGGGTTGTCTTGCCCTGGCAACCAAAAACACACTTCTTTTGTGACATTTGGCGACGCTCTCGCTCTGATCAGTGAAGTCTGTTGTGCTCTCAGTGCTCTGCTATACGGGAGCGCGCTCTTCCGGCAGAAGTGCCTCAGGACTCATATAAGGAAATTCTGCTCCATCTAACGTCACACAGAGCCATACTCGAAAAAAACTTTCCAAAACTTGAGACAAACCGGAAGAGGTTTTTTTGGGAACAAAAATACTCCTTCAAACGTACAACTTAATTTTTGAAACTTTGTCCATGTTTAGCATGGGAATCCAACTCTTTAACAGTGTAAAAAACTCAGTATGCATCAAATAGCATTTCACCCCCCCCCCCCCCCTTTAACATCTGATATCCTAAATTTCTTAATAAACGTTTTAGCTAGTTTGTCATTGAATATAGCTGTTGTGTTATCCACCTACTGTACATCTCCTTTCATCACAGGTCAGATACAGTATCATGTTTTTACTTTAAATGCATTGAGATTTCATGTTCATTCCTGTAGATCGGGCTATAGAAATAGCTGCATGTTATTGCTTGTGTTAATGAAGGCTTTAATATCTATCAAACATAACAGATAAAACAGTGACATGAGTGAATCACCTAGAAGTTATGTTTTTGCTGTTGAGAAGGATATTCCTGTGGTTGTGCACATGATCTGGATCTATAGCATTAGTCCAGCCACTGTATTTACAGGATTCCTGACACAGAACAAATACCTTTCTTATATTTGTCATTTAGGCAATCAACATCACAAACCCACAGTTTTACATTTATTAAGATTATCTGTTCAAATACTTACAAAATATCAAACTGCACTGTTTCTGAGGTTATCTGAAATTGCTGTACGTTGCATTTAATTATCTAAATTAATCTCTGTTTGTGTGGTTTATCAGATACAAATGGAGAGTAGAACGGAAATAATGTGCACAAAAACCATCTGGAGCATCAGAAACTACAGACACACAAACACCAACAGCACAGAGAGAGAAATGGAGGACAGAAGTGAGACACAGACGCCTGGATCACACAAGAGAAACAGACAGAAACCCATGAGATGTGAGAGTATGGAGAGAACAAAACCAGACCGTAAGTGTTTCTTCATTATGAAACATACTTTAATCCTATATATTTATTTCATAAAGTGGCACATTCAGATTCATAATTTTCTGCAGTCCTCTAGATGATTGACATGATATATTATTGATTGAGAACATAAAAACCAATACAATGAAGATAATCTCTATATGTTTGTGGTTTTTAGTCTCATGTGATCCAGACGGGTCTGTGAAGTTTCACTCAGATGTTCTGAACACAAGATCAATGATGTCCGGATACCAGCAGCAGAAGACCAGATCATCATCATCTTCATAGTAGTAGAAGAACTTTATTGTCCCCGTGGGGCGATTGGGTTTGCAGTGCAGTCTCAAGGCACTACATGACAACATATAACAAAAACATTACGATGCATTACAAATAAATGTGTTCGATGCTTGGTAATGTTATCCCAAGTAGCTTGCTAGCAGAAGTGACTGTTTTTCTAATTATGTTTTTCTGTGCTTGAGTGGCATTTCCGAATCAACAAATGATACAGCCGTTAAAACACATTCAATAAAAGCAGTATAAAACATCTGAAGCATTTGGTTATTGACATTAAAAACAACCAGTTTCTTCAGGAAATACATTCTTTGCTGTGTCTTAGTGTGCAAAAGATCAGTCCAAGAGTCCCATTTAAGTTTGTTGTCCAGTACAATGCCAAGATATTTGTAGTTTGTAACGACCTGAATGATCTCCCCATTGATGAAAGTATCGATTGTTTGCGATGACTTTCTAAAATATATGGACATTTCTTTGGTCTTAGTGGTATTTAAAATGAAGTGTTACTTATTGCACCATTCTAAAAAATAATCTAAAACTCTAAAACATCATCTGGACTACAGTCTGTTGAGCTCCTGGATTCTCTCAGCTTTTACACACTCATCTGAGCACAAACAAACACACTACTAAACCGATTCTTTCTCAGATCTGTGTCTCAATACTGCAGTGATGTTTTCAGTATATATAACTCATGGAAACACTCTGGACAGACGGCTGGTCCTTCACACAGCACACAGTCACACAAACAAACAATGACTTCAGATCACTGGACAAACATGTCTTTGTATTGTGTGTCCCCTGGTGCCTTTACATTTGACTAAATCTGTATTGGTTTGTATGGCAGCAATGTTGCACTGGTGTTCATACACTACAAACAATAACAGCAATTCAGTTTATAATACAGATGTTGTCTAACAACATGGAAACATGTTCCTGTTACTCTAGATCACACTAAATATTGAGAAAATCATCTTTAAAGTTGTTCAAACTAAGTTCTTAGCAATGCATATTACTAATTAAAAATTTACATTAAGTTTTGATGTATTTACGGTAGCAAATGTACAAAATATCTTCATTGAACATGATCTTTACTTAATATCCTAATGATTTTTGGCATTAAAGAAAAATTAATAATTTTAACCCATACAATGTGTTTTTGGCTACTGCTACAAATATCCCTGTGATACCGATGACTGCTTCTGTGCTGCAGGATGATTTATGCTTTCTATGAGTTTGACATGAAAAACAATTACACTGGAGAAGATTTATCACAGTTTTTGAAATCAAAATAGCTAGCACAAAAGTCTAAGCACTTTTAAACAAAGAAAACAAACAGCATAACGTTACACAAATGTTATACTTCCATCTACCCGAACGTCAGAAAGTATATTTATACACCTATGTATTAACATCTTAACATGAATAGATACATTGTAGAGCTCCCCCTGCTGGACACATCAGGAACATCAGCGCAGTGCATTATTGTCCAAGTACTCCTTTGTTTTTCTTTTTTCTTGCAGCTTTAATTTTTATGGAATTAATGGGATGCAGACACTGAAAATATACTGTGTATAGTTAGCTGAATTTAAAACTATTTTATTGGCTTAAATTTTTCAAATGTAGAATTGTAAAAGAAAAAAGGACAAAATTATATAATAAATAGATAAACGAGAACCACGGCAAAGGAAAGATTAAAATAAAAAAGGCAGTGGCTATTTACACTATGTGCAAATGGCTATAGATTCTATTTATACTCAGTTAAAATAGCAGAATTTGCTATTTATACTACTTACTGCAAATATTATAAAACATATGATAGTTAAAAATTGATAGCCTGGATGCACTGTTAGTCACTTTGGATAAAAGCGTTTGCTAAATGCATAAATTTAATTTTAATTTAAAACAGTATGCAATAATTACTTATTGAGTGTAAATTATAATTTTAACTCATTAAATGGAGGCCACTTAGGATACCTTACTGGTACAATAAAGCCCTCCCTCAAAACGTTTTGATTATTTCCTTGGTTTTTATTGAAAATAAATGCTTTTCTGATGCGATTTGAAATTTGAAAAGGGACTAAAAAAAACTTTGTCAAAAGGCAGATTCGGACCCGGATCGATTGAATCCAATTGTGAACAACACACTTTTTACCATTTGCACCGACGACTGCATTTTATCTTTGGTAATTTTGACTAGCTCAGTAATAAATATATAAGGTGCCATTAAAGTGTAATATTACAATATACTCATTGAAGTAAAGTGCGACAGAATGTAAGTAAGATACTACCCAGATTACAGAATAAACTGTATTTGTGTATAATTATACCTCAGATGAAACATGGTTAAAATAACGGATGTTAAAATAATGGTTGTTTTTCCCGTCTTTTTTTTTACACCTTAATGTTCTTTAATACTTTAACATTTTATTAGAGTTTTCTTTTAAGTATGCACATCGTTTTGATGCACGCACGACGCGAAAACAACTAACTAACGTCATTACGCAAGGGCAAATTAATGCGCTTTGTGCATGCGCGGTAAACATACGTGACGTCAACGCGCTACAGGAGTTGTGGCCTAATGGTTAGAGGGTTGGACTCCCCAATCGAAGGGTTGTGAGTTCTAGTCTTGGGCCGGATGGAATTGTGGGTGGGGGGAGTGCATGTACAGTTCTCTCTCCACCTTCAATACCACGACTTAGGTGCCCTTGAGCAAGGCATTGAACCCCCAACTGCTCCCCGGGCGCCGCAGCATAAATGATGAACACTGCTCCGGGTGTGTGTGTGTGCTCACAGTGTGTGTGTGTGTGTTCACAGTGTGTGTGTGTGTGTTCACTGCTCTGTGTGTGTGCACTTCGGGTGGGTTAAATGCAAAGCACAAATTCTGAGTATGGGTCACCATACTTGGCTGAATGTCACTTCACTTTATTTTCAGTGGCTACAGTCTGCAGCGAGGGGTGTGTCCACTGATCTATAGACCCCTTAATCGTCTACGTCACTGTGACGTCTAGCTGGAGGCAAAACATAAGGCAGAAATCATAGCAGGTGTGCTAAAAGCTTGAGGTTTTGACTTTAAAATGTCTTCTTGTTGTGTTTTTGGCTGCCAGAATAGAAGGAACAGCACTTTTGTTTCAAAACTAAACTTTTAACGGATCCCGGCAGACATTCTTTCACAGAAATCAAGAAGACAATTGTGGTTGAATGCAATATGCCGTACAGACTGGACGGAGATTATCATAAATAATGCTCGTGTTTGCAGTGCACACTTCATATCAGGTTAAATAATCTATGCATATGAACTGGTGTGTTGGTTTTATCTAGTATATCAGCAAGTTTCTGTTTTGTAGGTGAAAAGTCGCCAACCTTCAGCGCACTAGTTTAAATGTTAAACAAACATACAGCGATGGATGTGTGTGCCATCCTTTCAATGGTTTCTTAAAATAATACACATTGCTAATCATAGTTAGCACAGCGATAGGTTACATTAGAAAATAAGCCTTGACAAGATTCCCCAACCCAGACAGCAACATAGTGTTGGCCCAGATCTTGTGCACATCTGGCCCACGTGAAATCCATGCGGGCCAGATGTGGGCCGGATCTGGGCCGAAACGGCTTGCTGTCTGGGAAACCACCCAAAAGTAATTCATATGGCCGTATGGCATATGGGTCAGGTAGCCTGCTTCCATCCACGAGAGTTAATTTACAAAAAATCTGTCACGGTCCCGCAGAGTCAGGGACTGTACATATTCGGACAGTTCCTAACCTTCTTCTGCATCCATGTTTAATAAATCCCTCCTAAAACGTGCTAGCTTGCGCTTGTCAACATTGCGTCCGCGCCTCTTTTTGCCTCCAGCTAAGCCACGCCCACCCGGTGACGTTGCAATGTTTACAAACTTTTAAGGGGTCTATAATATATAGATCACTGGGTGTGTCTCGTATTGTCAGGTCTGTAGCGCAGTCTGAAACGCTTCTGTGTTGAGCGGAACATCACTATCGCAGCACACAGTTACTGACAAAGTAAGTTTAATTCTGGACTTTATCTTTGTATTACTTGAGGTTAATGAATACTGCTGAAACTATTGTCTGTAATAATGTCGTTGGTGTTTCGTGATCTTTATGATTATTAGTCAGTGGTGTATAAAGTAATCGAGTAAAAGTTCAGATATCTTACCAGAAAATGACTTTGGTAGAAGTTGAAGTCACTGCTTAGAATATATCTCAAGTAAAAGTCTTAAAGTATTTGATATTTATTGTACTTATGTACGAAAAGTATTTTTTTAATCTTAAACGTTTTCTATTGAAAGTAAAGGTTAAAGCAAAATGGAAAAGATGCAAATATTTGAAGTGGATCAGAAAAGTTCAGCAAGGTTACGAATACATTTTGGTTTTAGGATAACTTGTATATAATACTGTATATATAAAATACAGCTTGAGTAGCAATATTGTGTTCTGTTTAAACTCTCAATTTTGTATTTGGGTATTTTTTCAGAGGGGACATGGATGTATTTAAACTGCAGTTACTGATGCATAAATGGGCCTGATGTTTTGTTATTAACATAAAACGTTGAATTATATACTTTTAAATACTTTAAATGTGGAATTAAAGCTGCAGTAGGGAACTTTTGACGCTCTAGCGGTTAATAAACAGAACTGCTTGCGTCTTGCGGAAGAACATCGTAGCCGGAACTACTTCTCTCTGTTTATGTCTATGAAGAATCACAAAGGTACTGGGTTACTCCGCCGCGGTATCCCCGAAGCAATCTAAAATAGTCCGAATATAAACACTTATTATAGGTGCACCCTAGTGATTCAGGACGAGCTAAAAACACGGTTTGGAAAATGGATTCATGGTGTACTCGCTTATTATATACATTTTTCTACATTTTGAACACAAACAAAGTTACGGACCGCAGCTCTGATTGGTTGTTTCTTACCGGGAGAGATGTATTTCTGCAAATGGCAATACACTCTTAGAAATGAAGCATGGGTGTAGTTTAATTTAAATACTAGTTTTATGGTAAAATTACTAAAAGTATTATGTTTATATAGTAAAAATAAGCAAGTTTCATTGCATTAAATTAATAGTATAATATTTCAATTCTACAAAATGTCACAGATTTAAACCAACTTAACCAGATCATTTTAAACCTACTAGCTGTTGAAGATTGTCCCAAAGCGCTTTCCGTACTTGCAATTTCGCACATGCACGGGACGACGCATCCATTTTCCACCTGCCCTTGGCCAACTTTTTAAAATCCGTTATCATCCATAAATTATTTGGTAAGTAGAACGTTTTTTTAGTAATATATTTTACAGTTGTACATTTGTGAAATGTTTTTGTGTGCTTAGACGTATACTTTGTTGATAGTTTAAAAGATTTTTTGCTAGCTTAATTAACACAGAATTAGCCTGTATCCTTGTCATAGTTAAGTGTTAGAAGTGGTCATTAAATTACCGAAATATTAGAAATCTGTCTAGTTATTTGAGTTTAGTTGTGTTGTAACTTAGCTTTAAACAGTGCACTTTATTTTTTATTGATATTTAACATTAGCCTAATATAGCACACGGCATAGCCATGTTCTTTTTTTAATGTTTTTTTTTTTTTTTTTTAGCTCCAGTAGGCTACAGTTTTAAACTAGTATTGTTTTTGTTTTGTTTTTTTAATTCCATTATAGTATTACATTAGTGCTGCTGTCTGTAGGGCTGCTCCGATCATGATCAGCCGATCGTTAATGCGCATCTCGTCAGTAAAGCCGTTCTCTAATCGGCGGTTAATTCCGTGCGTGATTTCACATAGAGCAGCTGTTACTACACAGAGCCGTTATTAACTGAGAAGATGCGTAAATCCACGTTCATTTTCAGCGTTTATTTGCGCATCTTCTCAGTTAATAACGGCTCTGTGTGGTAACAGCTGCTCTATGTGAAATCAAGCACCTGATGGAATTTACAGCTGATTAGAAAACCGGCTTTACTGACGAGATGCGCATTAACGATCGGCCGATCGTGATCGGAGCAGCCCTATTGTCTGTTATTAAGGCGGGCATACACTGCACCCATCATGAGATGAGCCAGTCAGTGGCTCAAATATAATTGCTATAGATTTGGAAGGGATTCTGTATCATTAACACTTTCATGTCTTTTTTTAGGCTCTGAATGTGGAGGTGCAAACAGTGTCCTGAAAGTGAATCTACAAGGTACCAATTACTAAAACACTATAAATTAATCCATGGCCATTATGGTCAGGGACACTCCAGATATCCATGCACATACTATGAATGCATATGCTCATTCAAAACATGCAATGCACTTAAAACTCATTTGAGTCAATGTCATGTTGATGTTTTACATTTAAGGACTACAGAACAAGTAATATTGAAAAAGAAGAACAACCAACAGGTAATCAAAAGTAAAATGGAAAGAACCTTTGCCTACAGAAGACAGGAAGTTGTTGGAAGATATGCCCTTCATAGCAGAGTTCAAAAACAGATGTCCCCCCCTGTTTTCTGAGAGCCAGGTAAAGTATTATTCATCATCTGTATTTAATTTAAATATGTGGAATTAATGTCTAAATACTGTATTTGGGTATAAAACAAATGAGCACATATTTAATTGACAGGTTTGGAGGCAATGTGGTAAGAATCCATGCATGGTTGTTCTACTCTATATTACAATGCCCATTACAAATACATCCATATAAATTGGTTACAGATACATTGAACCACCAACTAAAAACATTTAGCCAAAAGCAAACTCATGTTCCCTCTACACCAGGGGTGTCACACTCAAGTTTCAGAGAGGGCCAAAATTAAGAAATGGTACTGAGTGCCAAACAGTCTCATAGTGCTGTCTTAATATTATTATTATGGACACGCCAGCTCCACTTTTAAAGCAAACTGGATATAATTGTACCACGGCCAGATGTAGCCCACAGAGTTTGAGTTTGACATGCCTGATCTACACCATATGTGATCATTTTAAATATATTTGTTTTAACTTAAGAGACTCATAGTGAATTTGTGTTTTAATACAGGTAAATGCAGAATTCACCCTCATCACCACTAAACCCTTATGTCCCGACTGGATCATTACTATAGCCAGCTATTGAGGGTATTCAAAAAGAAGGGGGGAACAGCAAGACGTGATATCGACGTAATCATTGCAGAAATGGACATGGTATGTGTTTTGGGTGTATTGGGCTCCGACCCCTGGGGGTTTAACATTTACTCTAAACATAATTATGCTTTTTTTTTTTTTTTTTTTTATTATTATGGTTTTTAACCTTTCTATTGCAAATACAAATACTACACTATTTACAAATATGATTTGCTATCCACTAATACAGAATTCTATGATTTGTACAAATAGATGTATTTCTGTAAATGTTTTTAATTTATAAAAAGGATACTTTATATTTTGTGCACATTTATCATGAAATGTCAGTTGAACATCTGCAACTCTGCTTGTGAAGTGTTGAATCTGCTTTTCTGAATTGTCTGATGCAATTTTTTCATTCGTCCATTAAATTCCGTTTATTTTAGATCAAACTGAACAGTACTGCCTCCTTCAAAGTGTCAATAGTATAAGCTTGAGAAACACTTGAGCTATTTATGTAAAATGTGGCTCGCTAAACAGTGAAATTATTTTCTCAAAATGATGTCCTTAAAAGTAAAAGTGTGTATCAGGCAATTGACAAATGCAGATTCAACACCACAAACTGAACTGCAGATTTACAACTGACAATTCATGAAAATTGCACAAATCAATTAATTAAAAGCATGGTAGAATAAGGTCGTAATAGATTTGTCAATGTGACAATGGCAGTTTCCTCAAATAAAATGTTCAAAATCAGTTGTTGGTTTCCCACAGAATCCCAGTGTTGAAGTACGACGGACATGCATCCTAAAGGCGTTGTGCGTCTACTTAAATGAAAAGCCTGACAGCCTTCTTAGTACTGGGTAAGTCGCATTCTTTGTCAATCATAAACAAATTGATACAGAAAAATATATATTTTTATATTTTAATTTCACAAACCTGTGAACTGAAATGTGTTGTAGGCTCAGAACATGCATGTTATGCTATATTGATTTTTGCCAATGTTGGCAATATATCAAATTTTCAAAAAAAATTAATATGATGATTGATCAACCAAAAACATAATGGACAACAATTTCTACATTAATGTATAACATTTTGTAAAGTTAAGCCAAAGAAATTAAAATTTGTCTTATTTAAACACAGGCAAAACAATAAGCAAATCTACTTCTTGGGAATTAGTATTGTGTTCTCTAATTGTAAACTTAACATCTTTTGGGTTTGTTTCTAGTGTCATAGATGCATAATTAATAATGGCTCTCTTTCTTTGTCATAGGCTACTGAGGATACTGGTATTGATGCAATGACGGAAATGGAGAGACTGGCTTTGGGTGTCTACATTGTTCGACATGATGGAGCAGATGCTTCAGATCCACCTGAGGATGTTGGCATCGTCATTGAAGACTGCACAGTGCTGCGAGATCTGAGAGAGATTGCAAATGGATGTGCAGTCCTGTTTGGCTTGATCTACTGTTTAAACTTGAGCTATCCCAAGGAGATGCGATACATTTTCGAATTTCTTCATAAAAGTGTTTATGGAATTGGATGGGAACAAGCTCTCCGCTTAAGTGCAGGTCCTCAAAAAAAAAACTGCATGAGTAAAATCACCTGCACCAGACAAGACTGGACCTGGCTTTGGACACTTGAATTGTGTTGACTTACTTTATATTTGGACTGCTGCTAGACAAAATAAAGCTGTGATCAATGATGGTTTGTAATAAGCAGACAGGACTGCAGTTGGTCATCGACTTGCTTGGGGAGGCTCAGTTCTTTGGATTTTGGACTGCTGCTAGACAAAACATCTAGCAATCTAAAGACAATGTTGGTTGTGGTAATTGGCATTTTAAACTTCTCTTGTTTTCTGATTTCTTCAGAATCAAAAGATGTGAAATACAACAAACACCTGTTTGTTATAATGAAACAATCTCAAACAATTTAAGGTGAAGATTGTTTTTTGTTACGTAAACATTGCTGATTTTCTATTTCTCCTTTTGATGCAAACTATAAACCTTGTATTTTTCATAAAAATGTTCTTGATAAGTCAACAAGTATGTAAGTCTGAACATAGTATGTTCTAACGGTGAAGTGAGAATTTTCTGCAGCATAAATCCTCTTGATTGTAAACTTCAGTTAATTTAACCTCCCTCCATATAGAAAACAAGGATTTGCCTCTTTAGTTTTTATTTCAGTAGGCAACACCTGTTAGACATTGTTGACGTCAAAGTTCAGATTTAATATAAAGCTATAATGGGATTGAACATTATCGGATGGTGAAGATTCACAAACAAGTTTTATATTTTTGAGTTATTATTTATATTTGTCTATTTGCATTTTATACGTGGACTTATGTTGGTGTCTTCAATTGTATTTGTACACTTTGTATTCGTATGTAAGTTTTGCTTACATATTTGTAATAATTTTATCAGTCATGATAATCCCAGATATAGTAATGTACCTTGAAGGTCAACATTAATTTTTTGACTTAATTATATTTCAAAACCAAAGGTGAATAAAGTTAAAGTGACTTGAGTAGTTTTCTTTTTTAACCGAGCAAGTATAATCAACACAAATGGATAACATTAGCAAAGCTTAATTTTGTTTAATAAATTGAACTTAATCAGGTTATGTTAGTTCAAGCTATAGTCATTAAATTCTAGACAATAATTTACATTTATTCGAAATAATTGTGTAATGTCCCATTTAATTAACACCGTTATGAATGATTTACTTAAAACATTATGTTACAATTAATTGTATATTACCTTTTCCATTTAAGCAACTAAGTTTTGTGGGACCGGTTGACATAACTTTATTAATTAAATACAACATTTCATTTCTTAGAGTGTAGGACACTGGGAGGAGCCAGAGGAGCTTGATTTATACACAGATTATCTGTCTCATATTCTACTGTCAGGACATAATGACAGGTTTAATAAATATGTAAAAAATATAGTTTTATAAAAGTTCCCTACAGCACCTTTAACAGCAAGTAAATGTTAATGTGCGAGTCATTGAGATTCAACCGATTCATTCAAACGTATGGAAGGATTTTCCAGACTATTTTCAAATGGAATTGAAAATTGTATTTTCAATCTCGTTTTCAGAATGTGGACGCATAAATTGGGACATAATTCAAATGCAATTGCAAATCTTGCATTAACGTTAGCATTTGCTCTTTCGCGAACGCACAGTCACTGCCACATTTCAAATGAAAAATCAAAGTCCATTTGCAACTGTATTTACCGTGTCTTACGAGTTATGAGCCTGTCATATTTAAAAAGCAATATTAATTACCACATCTGCATTTTCATTCTCTCTGTGTCGTGCATGTAACCTGCCAAAACTCAAATGTAATCGCAATTCCTTTTGCATTTCAATTTCCAACGTCTACACAGAAAGCTGTCAATAAATGTGAGAGGTGGGACTATACTAGGGGACGTGTTTGTATTGGAGGATGTATTGGAATTTGTATTTGAAAAAAAAAAAAACAGTGCCAATCTATATTTATTTACCCATTTTCCACCTTATTTTATATTATTTCTTATTTTAACAGTTTTAATCCGTTATAGAGCAAGCGTCCTGTGGCATGAAAAGCATTGTGTAAAGTCTCAAGATCTCTCACTGTGGACAGTCACCAATCCATGCACATGAATGATATGAAGTCACCTTGAATGTGGCATGTTCTGTGACAGCTGTGTCTAGATCGATGGTGTAAAGTGAAGTCTCATCTAGAGCAGACAGCTAGGAGTAGCATATTGAAGTTGTCCTAAATTTAACAGTCAAAAGACCATAACACTGATCCAAAAGCTGATCTGTAAAACAGTAAGATGCTAGTTTTATCCACCCCATATACCCTGAGTCTTCTCCTGTACAAACATAGTCCACTTGACTCCATTTCAGCTCAGAATCAAAGTAGATACCTAAATACTTATATGATGTTACCTGCTCAACTTCCTCCTCATTAACTTAAATTGGACTATGATCTCCCACCGACCTCAGGTCAAAGATCATTTCTTTAGTTTTATTGTCATCAATGGTGTCTGTGACATAAAATGAATAACATGTTGATGTCACAGTTTGTGATGTGGCAAAGGATAATAGAACAGTACCTCGATGATGCATCAGTGTCTATAAAATTATTCATGAGTGTTTTTATGCTATGAGAAGATGCTTCTCTTAATTATTCACAATTGTTATGTGTTGATTTATGACAGATGCTTCAGACTGGAATGATATCGAGCACATTAACTGAGAGAAACGTTCATGGATTGAAGGAGAGTGTTTGTTTTTGCTTTGTAATAAGAGTTCGGCACAAACGAAATTAATTCACTGAGTGTAAAAGTTTTTACAGCTCTGTGTCACACAACCACTCAAAATGCTTAGCCTATACAAACACCACAGATAGAGTTCTCAGAGGTGCAACAGCGCGTTTCAGAGTGCAAATGTCAGTGTATTTATTTTTATTTTTTTCAATGGGAGTGAAATGAAACCGTCTCTGAGCCCAAAGCTGTGTGTGGCTTTCGGATCCAAGTTGTTTTTCCACCCCTACTAAATAATGAAATCAATTAAAGTCTAAATTCTGGGAAAAAAAAAAATATTTAGTTCGGAACATTGGGATAGATTGAAACAACTACAAGAACCTTGGTAAGATGTTAATTTTTACAAAATTGTAACTGCAAGAGAAAGAAAGAGCAAATTCCATTTTCTACATTTAGTTTCTAGTTTAGTTTGGTAATTAGAGGAATAAAGTTCAGAAACTACAGAAAAAAAGTAGAAGAGGACGTTGTTGTTCCAGTTCTTTTGGGGAAATGAAATCTGTGTTTTGTTAAATTGAGGGAGTTATGTGTATAAAACAACTCTATTACAATAATAATAATAATCCCTTACATTTATATAGTGCTTTTCTAAGCTCTCAAAGCACTTTACATTGTCAGGGGTAATCCAGATGAGTAGGCTATTGTACAGGGTAAATTTAGTGTAGGGTGTGAAAGTTGTACAGCTATGGTATTTGTATTGGTTGTGATGTGTAGATGTTTGGTACGGTGTGTGGATTTTGTAAGAGGTAAAGGAATTTTGTAAATGTGTATATTTTGTTAATGTGTGAACCATATTTAATATAATAAAGTTTTGTGTAACTAATTATTAGAGATAGGACCAAGTCACACATGTGCAAGTCTCAAGTAAGTCTCAAGTATTTTTTTCTTGGGCAAGTCAAGTCAAGTCCAAGTCAAGTCACCTTAATATTGTTATTTTATCTGCAGAATCTGATCTTAATAAAGTTAAGGCACATATTGACAGGTGTGACGTTTACCACAGTCAGGACTCAGGAAACAGTTCAGTCCCATTAGCAAAGGCTCGACCTCCAACGAAATAAGCAGCTTTCCCTTGTTCTCGTGCTTTAGCCACCAGTGGCCACAGCTGCATCCTTCGCTCTCTGACTGCTGGGGACAAATCTTAGGCAAAACGTAGCTTGTTGTTTTGCAGGAAAGTAGACTTCTTTGCGGCCTTCCAAACAGCGTCGCGGTAAATGCGAGCACTGAACTGCATAATTATCCCTCGAGGCTTGGTGGCGCCTTTCTTTAGTTGGCCAAGACGATGCACCGAGTCAATAACATCAGGGAGTTTGTCCTTGTGTTCAGGCAGGATGGACTGACAGATGTGTATAACCTCTTGGCGGACGTTCTGGTCTTTGTTTTCAACCACACCGAAGAGTCGCAGGTTCCACCGTCGCGAATAGTTTTCCAGCTCAGTAACTCGTTGTTCCAGTAGGCTCGTCTTTTTCTCCGCCACGCTGACACGGTTATCTATGTGTGTCACTTTACCTTTCACTTCACTGATCTCAGCGCAGGCAAAATCAACAGTCTTCTTTAGCCCCTCAATCTTCAGTGTATTGTTAGAAATCATTTTCTCCACACTTTTTTCCAGGGAGTCAATTCTCGTGTTGAAAATGACTGAGATTCTCTGCACAATACCTTCACTGTCTATATCCACGGAGCGCTGCGGCTTCATTTTTTTTGGTGCAGGAGGTTTGGAGGGAGTTGTGGAAGGAGTTATGGGGAGAGCTGGGAAATCAGGGTCCCCAAGGGAGATCACAGGCACATCTGCCATACAGTAGTCGTGTAGGTTGTTCACAAGCGGATTGTCCGTCGATACCTGCATGCTGCCGTAGTTGTGAGATGCTAGCTAGTGATGCTGTTAGCCGAGGTAGTTCTCCACGTGCGTCTTTAAAAAGTGAAAATTCTAAACAGTACCAATAAGATGACACGATGCACTTAACTCTGCATTAAGGCATCTCCAAAAATATACTTTACGTAACTATGAATCACTAGTATGCAAGTCTGAAGGTGAACAGCTCCGAAACTTACGCGCGCTTACTCCGCCATCTTGCGCGAAACCTTCAGCCTGCGGTTGACATCCAACCCCGCCCACATCCAGGTGTGACGTCAGAAACCACACCCACATCCAAAGACGTCACACATCCAACCCTGCCCACCCGGATGTACCATCATAAGCCGCACCTATATCCGTCTACGTCACGTTCTCATTAAATTTCAAACAGGAAGAAGCGTCAAGGAGACTGAAGTGAAGAAGTTTGTGTTGTTTTTAATCTGTAAAAGAAGGAAATATTGTTTTGCGATCGCCAGAAAGAAGAAGTTGTTGTTGTTTTCTGTATTTGCCAGTTGCCCAGAAGAGGAAGAAGTTATCTGCCATGGCTGTAAGTAATTTAAAATTCAGTTCTTAGCCCAAAAGTGTTAGTCACACTCACTGTATGTCTCTGCTTAACGTTAATAGTTAAAATGGTAAAAAGTACACATTAAATTATCAATGAATATTTTGTTAGACAAAATAACTGTTTTGTTATGAGCCTTAGTAAAGTTACAAAGACACAATGCTGACTTCACACAGACACGTTATAAGGCTACCAACACTGCTGTGTTTACTTTCATAATGCTCCTAACTGTATCCTGATAAAACGTATGTGCATGGATTCATCCTTCATGTTTTTTTTTATATCCCTGACACATAATACTGATCTCTCTTTCTCTCTCTCTCTCACACACACACACACACACACACACTTCACCTCTCTCACATACATGTCATCCACTGACCCCACACAAAACACATGGAATATATTTAATGATATACACTGAGAGCTCTTGCACAATAACTTGTTTGAGCAACCACACAATTGACTTACTATGTTTCTGTTCGTGGCAAATCTTTGTATCCTTCTATATTAATACACATAATATTTATCATGTTCTACAGTATCCTACACATCTGCAGTCCAAACCTGATCCAGAACAGTTCTGCCGTGATGGGGGGGGTTTGAATGTTCTCTTTTACACTTCACCTAGAGAACCACATAAGTCATACAGTGGAGCATGGAGGTATAGGGAGAGCATGTCTTTAGATATTGATTGATTTTTGTGTTTTTAAATCATATATGCATGTATATGTATGTTGTCTAATCTAAATATGTATGTGAATCTCAAAGAACAACAAGATGAACTGTAGTTTCTTGGGAACCACTAAAGTGATGAGAATATTGTTGTTATTTATCTATGTGTGTTTTGGAACTTGCTGTGTACATACTACACTTTTGTTTTTGTTTTTTTTCTACAATCCTACAGGTTACTTCATCTTAAAATGAATGGCCCATGGAAGATCAATAAAACCAAGGTACAAGAATGCAATCATCCGTTTTTTTTTCAGTCCTTGTTCTGTAGTTTTATGTATAAAACAAAAAACAAATTATATATTTAAATATTTGATAGAATATTCCACCCCAGAGAGAGGGACTGGATTGTGGTCTGTTCATGCTGATGGTAAGCTGTGAACTACAGATTCTGAGCAGTTATGTTGATGGCAAAGGTTTAGTTTAGTTTACATGGAGTATTTAGATGAATACGGTCTAGTGTTATCTGTATGGTACAGTACAGTAAATTGGTGTCAGTAAATTTCAATATTTGAATTTTCTCAATGGTATTTGTTGTCTGTTTCAGTATGCACTCTATATAGCCCTGGACTGGACATTTGACTTTAGCCAGGTGATGACCTCAAATTTTGTTTTGGAAGGTTCTCCTTTTTTATATTTATTTTTTCCAGAAGTTTTTTCAAATGCATTCTCAGTTTTTTATTTTGTGTTTTATCTGTTAGGATGACATCCCTCAGCTCCGAAGGTGGTTTGCTCTTCATGTCACATCCAAGGTACACACAACTGGTTAATGACATGAAATGGATTCTTCTGCATTCAAACTACCCAGACACACTAAATGTTTCCTCCTAGAATGTTAAGCAGTAACAAAACTTTGGAGAGGCCACAATGTTGAATGTTTAGAAATGTGTTGAATGCTTTGAGTGGTTGGAAATACTAAAAAGATGCTCTACAAATGGTCCATTAACCTAACCTTTGAGTCTGTGTTTAGGTTGTCAGAGTCCACCATCACCAAACAGCCAGCAAGTACGGAAACTGTGATGGGTCAAGATGACAGTGATAAGGTAAAAACTTATTTTTTTGTGAAAATAATTATAGTAATTTTAGATTCACCCCACAAACACAGTTTATTTTGTACTTTCAACAGATCGAAGAGGAACTGAAGAGGAAGTTCGGAGAGGAACATAAGGGACATTGGTGTAGCATGGTGCTGGGTTCAGAGCCACTGTGAGCTGTTCCATGGAGAGGTGACAGAGCCTGAATTTCTCCAGATTGACGAAGAAAAACAGTCTAATATAATCAAAGACTACCTGAAAGGAGAGACTGAGAAAGCAAGGGATGCCTGTGTGTTTGTCTTTGACAATCGCGAGGATATGGAAACATTCTTATTAAAATGTGTTGATGAACAGCCATGTTTCTGGGAGTTATTTAATTTATAATAATTTATTTACTCTACATTGTTGAATATTATTGTTTTGTGAAATAAATATAACAATACCCAGTGAAACAAGGGATGTCTTTTTATTGATCTTTATGCATCCGTAGGACTTGGACACATTTTTATATATATTTGTGTTGATGGAAAAAGGCCCAAAAGTCAATGCCATGTTACTTACATAATCTATCAAAGCAACCAATGACTTAAGCCTATGTATGTGTAGCTTAGTCTGTATAGAGAACCGTCAATCCTATCATACAAATGTAGTTGCTCTTTTTTGCGAGGTGATAAACTTTTTTTCCATGCACATATAAAAAATATTAGTGTGTAGTGTGTAGATCATAATTGTTCTTGTATATAATTAAAAGGAAAATAAAAATACTTAAAATTATATAAGTATATAAATTTGCCAAAGTCAGGAACATTTTTTTTTATTTAAAATGAAAGAAATATGAAAAATAAACCCATTTAAAAAAATAAATTAAATAAAGAGGGGAGGATCCCAGTTATTGCATAACACCCATATTCATCCTTAAAATAGTGATATGATCACTAACGTTCCCACCTTAAAGTGAAACATATTTTTAGAGAATTAGATAAATAAAAATGCCTTAAAATTGTCTACTTAACTTTGATATTGTCTAAGGTATGTTACAATCGATCATAAAATATATGAATTTGTCATTACATAATCGAACAGCGAAAGGTATAAATATCTTATTAATTTGCCTAAGTATAATCAACCAATGCAGGCGTTTTACTAGCTGTTTGGATGAATTTACTTCCATACATTAGAGATGTGACCTAGGTTTAATTTGTACTATTTACATTTATTTAATACAAGTTATTTAACCTGTATTAGTAAAACGAAAGATTAACATTATTTAATTTGATCCCCGAAACAATATACTTCCGCCATATTGATTCAATTTTGTTTACGTCTTAAAATTGTACTTTGACAAAAAAAAAAACATACTTCCGCCATTTTTGCACATGCGCACAACACATGGGTGGTCACCTGGCATCACCCGATGACGTATTTTTACGTATGGCATAGGCGTTGTGTCTGGCGTTACACTTGGATGTGGGCGGGGTTGGATGTCCACCGCAAGCTGCAGCGAGACGCTCCTCGACAAAATCGCGTTTTGACATCTTGCGTGGTTCTGTCTGATTTGAACAATTACGCCTCTTTCGTCAAGTTACGTTCCGGTCTTGCAGTCTACAGACAGATAGTGGTGGGCAGAGCGAGGCTTCATGAAACACTGAAACAGTTGAAGCAAAGTGCCGTATTTGTTTCGAGGCTTCGAAACTTTACCGACACCCGTCTCCACGGTGACACCTAGTGGCCAATTGCCCATGTTTATCTGAAACAACTTTGACAACAAGCCATTTAAAAATAAATAAAAATATTTTGTTTTCGTTAATGTGGTGATATTTTAAAATCCTATAATAATATCCTATATAATCCTATATCATAATAATAACTAGGTTATTTTGGTCATGAAAAATGAATAAAACAAATAAATCCACAATGGTCTAATTTTTTTTTTTTTTTTTTTAAAGATTTTTATTCAAAAATATTAATTGCTCTGCTGTGGAAGGGCTTAGCCTACTTCTTTTTTTTACTGATAATTTCTCCAGCCTTAGAAAAAATCCTCTCCCAAGGGACACTTGTTGCTGGCATGCATAGATATTTTTTAGCAAGGACATACAAATGAGGAAAAATCACAGCTCTCTCTTTCCAGTAACTTAGTGGATCATGGGTTCTTGGCAAAAAATGCATCTTTTAGGTACTTTTTAACTTCTACTGTGGCATCTGCTGTGGCACTGTGTATCGCCTGGGTTTCATGGATACGACTATCAAAAAGTTCCCATAAACTGTCC
Source organism: Carassius auratus (assembly GCF_003368295.1). Classification (NCBI taxonomy): domain Eukaryota; kingdom Metazoa; phylum Chordata; class Actinopteri; order Cypriniformes; family Cyprinidae; genus Carassius; species Carassius auratus. The sequence continues at coordinate 160,214 of NW_020525757.1, forward strand.
TGGGTTTCTGTTGTTGATGTTGTTGTTGATGATGATGATGATGGGCCTGATGTTGACTGTGGCTCTGAATGAAAGTAAAAACAACAATTAGTTACTAAGTCTAAACTGACAGCATATATGAAGTATAAGTCACATAATTATTCAGATGACATAACTCCATAATGTCAGATGAAGAGTGAAACTGCTTACCAGGAGTTGCTGTGTTTGAACGCATCAGCGAAGCACACTCCAGTTTGGCAGGATTTCCAAAACCCACATTTTTGAACCTTGGGTCCAGCAGTGTAGCCAGAGCCAAGGCTCTGAATGACTCGTACCCACCACATCTTGAGTGCAGACCATCTTGCAGGTATGTGCCTGTTCAAAAACACAAGCAAACCATATTGGTTATATTGATAAAAAATAATATGACAGTTGTGGCCAATACATTACATACAGTAGTTTGGTCATTGTGGCCTACCTAATTGTGCAGTTGATTCCTGTGCTGATTGGCCTTTTTTCTGCGATAGCTTGTGCTGCAACATCCTGTAAAGTGGTATGAGCTTTGAAGCAGACACTCTCTGTTCCTCTGACAACTCTGTCGTTGCGAGTTTGAAAGGCTGCAGTAGTGACAACGATTCTTGTATAATGTTATACTCAAAACTTGTCAGCGGAGCAGTATCACTGTTTAAATTTGATAGCGCTGCACCCACTGGCTCTCGTTGCTCATACAAGCGCTGCAACATGTCGTAAGTGCTGTTCCATCTTGTGTCCACCTCCTGCATCAGTTTCAGAAGCTGGTCTGCCCATCAAGCCCTGCATCTCCACAAGCTTGTCCTTTGCTTTGCAGCTGGATCTAAATAACCCCACTATCTTTCTGGCTTTCTGTCGTATTTCATTGATGAGTGGGGTTTGATCTAGGGCCTTTTTTACAATTAAATTTAAATTGTGGGCAAAACATGGGACATGCCGAAGGTTCAGTAGCTGGGCACTTAAGATCATGTTGGATGCATTATCAGTCACCATACACTGAACTTTGGTGGTTATTCCCCACTCAGCCATTAGCAAAGCTTTAGCCTCCATGAGATGCTGGGGCTGTGTGTGTTTGGTAAAACCTCCTTACACCCAGTACAACAGTTGCCAGCTTTGCCTCTGGTGTTATGTAGTGGCAAGTAACACCAAGGTATCCGTCCATATTAATGGAGGACCACATGTCAGCTGTAAGGCTAACAAAATCTGCCTTTTTTAGGTCCTCCATTGTCTTCTCCTTAGAAATGTTGTACCTTTCGGTTACCATCGTTTTAAGTGCCTTCCGGGATGGGAGGACATAGCTTGGATCAAGTTTGTTCACAAAAGCCATGAAACCCTCATCCTCCACGATAGTGAAGGGCTGCAAATCCTTTACCACCATGTCTACAAGAGCCTCATCCAATTCCCTCTGTCTGCCTTTTAAAAGAAAATAAAGATAAAAGATTAAAAGTACTTTCACAAAACTAAATTTCAAAAAAATAAAAGCTTTTTCAAGTTTGGAAAAGTTTATGCTCAGTGTGCAAAGACAGATCAAATACAATATAAAATTACAACAATTAGGAAAACCAAAATGTTGTCTTCAAGCCTATAAAAATATCTATGTAATACAGTGACTAAGTTTGTGAGATGTTACATTTACATATTCAGGAGTGAAGCTGTTTTCAACATGATTGGGAGTTTTGGAAAAGATTGACGTTACGTTGTAAGGCTGGTGGACACAAGCCTAAGTCTATTTAAAACTATGGACTTTCTAAACAGTGTTACATGAAGTACATATTATATCAAACAATGTATACCTTGTTTAGATGGCCCAGCAGTGTCAGTAGCAGGCCTAGGTACAGGGGGAATGTTACCATCCTCTGCACACTGCAAAATGGCAGGATGAGTGCTCCTCAAATGGCGCATCATGGATGATGTATTGTTGAAGTAACACAATACATACATCTCACTTTATTTGGGGTTTCCAAATGGAAATGCTCCCACACCACAGATTTACGGCATCTCTTCTGTGGAGCCTCCATTTCTATCTATTCTATTAATGTCTATATATATCTATCTATCTATGAATCTATATATTTATGAAAGTATATATATATATATAGGCTATATGAATCTCTCTCTCTCTCTCTCTCTCTCTATATATATATTAATATATGAATCTATATATAAATTTATATATCTATGAATCTATCTATCTATATATATATGAATCTATCTAAATTCTATATCTCTAACTACTGTGCTATCTGTCAATATCTAACTTAGCCTATATAAATGTGTCACTATATCTATCCTAACTATCTGTCACTGTCTTTAGTTTATCAGTAAATATATTTAACTTAAATGTAACCTAAATATAACTAACTAAATCGCACTATAAATGTCAATAAATCGTAAACGCTATCTCAAAATAAACAAAAACCCACGAGGTGAAGGTGCATTAACTCCTCTTTTAAACTTTGTGGCAGTTGAGACAGATGTGCGATTGTGTGGTTTGTTCCCGCCCCTGTCAATCAAACGCAGACTCGGCAAGCGTGCCACCTGTCGGTCGAGACACTTATGAAACGCGCAGAAGCTTCGTTTAGCCATAGTCACGTGACATGGGTGTTTTGAATCACAGTTCGGAGCAGTGTTTCGAAACATCTACGCTTCGGGATCTCGACACTGTGTCGAAACGTTAGTTTCGCGTCAGCCATCCCTACAGACAGACCGTTCTCGGAATAGAAAGGCATTTATTGGAAGGTAAGTGAATTTACCATGTATTTTCATGAGAAAAAAAAAAAAACATCTATAACATTTAATAAGAAGAATTAGCGAACAAACACACACAGAACAAATAATCATGGACTAAATATCATATAGCATGCATTTTCACTTGACGGCTTCGTCAGTTGACTAAGTTACAACAAAGCTGTTTATGAGGTAACGTTAACTGGAGTAAAACATACTTTTCCGTGAAATCGATAATAGCGACAACAGAGCGTTCATATCAGTCAGTTAGCATTAGCATTAACACTACTCTCAGGACCTAAGTACTCGCTCATACTCTTAGTTACAAGTTTCGGAGGTTTCGTGATGAGCAGTAAGTTTAATTCTGGACTTAAAAGAAAAGAAAATTACTTCATAACTTTACTTTCAATTTAGAGTAGCTAGTGCGGAAGTGGTTAACACAAAGGCGCCAACTGAACCGTAGCTTCTGCTTGGAAATCCCCTGCAGTATGGAAGCATATGGGTAGCATTATTCAATTTGGGATGTAATATGCAAAATGACAATGCAATATGTAAAATGGCAATGCATTTCTGTATTTACATTTACATTTTCCAATACATTTGTGCAACGTTTGGTGCAAAATGAAAATGAAAATTAAATTACATAAGTTTAATTTGCCATTTCATACACCAGTTTTAATATGTAAAATGAATATTAATTTTAACGCTTTATAAGATGCAAAATTAAAATGAAAATGTATTACAGAAATGATTAGATATGTCTAACATGTTAAAGCAAAAACTGTGGCAAAATGATCATTTAAATGCTATTTTTCTTAAATGCATTAACACTCACAGTCAAGACACTTACGATTGCATTTTCATTCAATGTCCCGCAATGAATGTAGCAAAATTCAAAGTGCACATTGAAAATGCATTTCGAACCGATCACATCTCCGCCCCCTCCCGCCCTGTCAATCAGTCCGTGAACAAGGCGGGGCTTACAGAAGGTCAAGAGACTCAAGTGAGAGAAAATGGACAAGATAGTTGACCCGTGTACGTTTTGATGATTTCGGTTTATGGCTTCAATATTTCATTCGCACTTGTGGGCGGAGCTGAAACGCTGCTTTCATCTGATTGGTCGAATCGCTCCGCTTTCAGCTATGTCTTTTTATTCTTTCAGGCAGAATAAGAGTCAGTGCAAGTGAAGCACTGTAATGTCTGAAACCACCGCTCACTGTTAATTAGCATAATATTTGAATCAGATGTAGCTGGGCACATAATTTGTGCTGTCGAGACCTGCAAGAGACCCCGTTAAATTATTGTATGAATATTGTCCCACTGATAAATACAGTGCAAATAGTTCTGTCTCCTTTGGATAACAGTGAAGTGGAAATAAATATAGTTAAATTTATGAAATAAAATTAAATAGGATTTTTTGGGAAGGTAAGTCTGGCCAGTTATACAAGCAACACGAGTCAGATGAGTCTGAAGATCTGAGCTGAATTGGGTGAAAAATGTAAGTTCTAGTCTGTCAATTACTCTTCATAATAAATAATAATATTAAAGTTAACTGTATTTTTCGGTATAAGTTGCATCAGTCCAAAAATACGTCATGACGAGGAAAAAAACATATATAAATTGCACTGGACTATAAGTCGCATTTATTTAGGACCAAGAGAAAACATTACCGTCTACAGCCGCGAGAGGGCGCTCTGGGGTAGGCTACAGGAGCACTGAGCAGCATGAGCACTGAGCAGCATAGAGCTAATTTTACAATTTTTATTTAGAAATTTAACTATATTCATTTTTAAAATTATTTATTAATGTCACACACACACATACCTAGTGCCTTATGACTTAAAAGATGAGAGTGGTAAATGTTACAGACATGGAACTGTTCAGTCTATTATTTTTCAGTGGGACAATATTCATATACTACAACCTAGAAATAATTTGCAGGTCTCGACAGCACAAATTATGTGCCCAGCTACATCTGATTCAAATATTATGCTAATTAACAGTGAGCGGTGGTTTCAGACATTACAGTGCTTCACTTGCACTGACTCTTATTCTGCCTGAAAGAATAAAAAGACATAGCTGAAAGCGGAGCGATTCGACCAATCAGATGAAAGCAGCGTTTCAGCTCCGCCCACAAGTGCGAATGAAATATTCAAGCCATAACCGAAAGATCAAAACGTACACGGACCATCTGTCTTGTCCATGTTCTCTCACTTGTATCCTCTTCTTGAGATTTGAGTCTCTTGACCTTCTGTAAGCCCCGCCTTGTTCACGCAGTGATTGACAGGGCGGGAGGGGGCGGAGATGTGATCGGCTCGGAATGCATTTTCAATGTACTCATTGAATTTTGCTACATTCATTGCGGGACATTGAATGAAAATGCAATCGTAAGTATCTTGACTGTGAGTGTTAATGCATTTAAGAAAAATAGCATTTAAAGGATTATTTTGCCACAGTTTTTGCTTGAACATGTTAGACATATCTAATCATTTCTGTAATACATTTTCATTTTAATTTTGCAACTTATAAAGCGTTAAAATTAATATTCATTTTACATATTAAAACTGGTGTAGGAAATGGCAAATGAAAATTATGTAATTTAATTTTCATTTTCATTTTGCACCAAACGTTGCATAAATGTATTGGAAAATGTAAATGTAAATACAGAAATGCATTGCCATTTTACATATTGCATTGTCATTTTGCATATTACATCCCAAATTGAATAATGCTACCCATATGCTTCCATACTGCAGCAGAAGATGATGTAAAATGAGTTAAAATAATGTTAAATTACTCTCTGACTACAGTCACAAGACTTCATCACATTTAATGAAACGTCATGCTCTTATTAGGCAATTCTTGACATTTAATCTGAGCATCAGTTTTTCTGAAAGTTATTCTGTTAGATCAGTTTTGAGATGATGGTGTATTTTTGTTTTTAGATAATGATCTGTTAATTGATTGAGATGATTAGTGATGATTAGATTAGTTTTATTTTTAATTCACACATTAAAGAGAGATGAGGTTGAGATGCTATGGGGTGAAATTAGACTCAAAATGATTAATAGATCAAAATTATCCATGTACTGCTTACATTTTATACATGTATCTTACGAACCATTCACAATTACTTTTCAATTGGAGTCTGTGGAATTTGGGATTAAATGATTGTGCAGTGATTTGTACAAATACAGACATGTTTGTGAATAAAAATGTTGTGTTCTGTATTAATATATCGTAAATTGCTCATTCAAAAAGGAATCCATGCATATCTGGATCAGGTGACAGGGATGCATTAATTGACGTCTAGCTCGAGTCGATCTTGTTCGGTTCATTTGGATTTTGAGACTTTATTTTTCAAATTTTACAGCATTGCACGTGCAGTTAATCGAAAAAAAAAACGATTCTATTTCGATCTCCAACAATTATGAAAATCCAATAATCGAGATAAAATGGTTATTGTGCCCCATTCCGCCCCCTTTTGCAGTGCTGCACTTTCGTTCCTCCATAAAAACCCAATTTCCCGTGCAAATCAGCAAAATCATGTAACATGACATATGAAAAATGGGACATGCTTCAATGATCGAAGTATACTCATTCATGTTTTTAAAAGCATGAAAGAGAACGCTCCAATACACGCAAAAATGTGTCAAAATGCTTCACTTATTTATTATCCATGTATACGTTCGTCGGTCATGTAATAAATAAATGTAAAGAGTTGTGACAGCACGCTATATTTTATTTTACATTTGATTATTAATTTCTGCAGTAGGCTGTACCACGCTACATGAACCTTTTCATATAAACTGCAATAAATACAAAACTAAAGCCAAACTTAAACTGAAATGAGACATTAATAGTAAATAGTATAGTGAATAACGTCCCACACACACACACACAACTACTAACGAACAAGGCCCAGTGCTATTCGTGAACATGTACACGATTTAAAAAATTAGCAAATGTGCGTCACTAAACTGAAACAAACTCTTTTCAACCGGTGTCTGCAGAGTTAATAATTACATTAATGTGCAGCATTTGATTAAATTGAGACATATTTGTGAATACAAATGTTATAGTTTATATTAAATTATCATAATTTGTGCATGTAGAGATAAAAATGTGCTTTTGTGGATCAGGCAACGTTCGTACATTCATTTACGTCAATTCTATTTGATTAATTTATATTTTGAGACTTCAAAACAATTGCGTTCAATCCTTCAGTGGATGTGCTGATTTAAATCTAGTGGTTCTGTTGTGTTTGTCACAAGTTCAGAGAATGGGTTACCATACCTGGCTGAATGTCACTTCACTTTCACATCTACAATCTTTGTTATGTAGAACTGTATCTGGGTTCCATAAGGGAAATAAGTCTCTTAAATACAACAACTGAAACGACAGAATTTGTTTGGTTGTCAATGTCAGTAATTTCCATGATAGATGCAACAATTTTGAGAAATCTTGGATTGGTGTCCTTCCACCCTGTCTTGCTTCATAAAGTTGAGTCACTGATGGCTGAGAAGGATCTTTCTTGTCCCTTTTTTTCTTTGCTTCTTCACTGACTTCTGGATGGATGTGCTTTAGATGAGACCACGTGTTTGTAGTATTTTTACTTGTAGATGTTGATGACCCCATGATGATTATTTCTTTACAGGTATTACACTGTGCTTTCCCTGGTTATACTCGAAAAAATCCCACACTGGTACTTTCTTCAAAGCCTTTGCCCTTTGAAAATAAGGTCAACATTAAAATATTGAAGGTCAAATGTTTTTTCTTTAGCTATAGCCTAGAAACACTTTGCAAATCCAGTTTGTTAACAAGAATGTATTAGCTAGCTTACATGAACTGTAAATTATGCAATATACATTCTTACAGCATGTATTCAAATTTGAGCAATACAATTGTACCTCATTCATGTTAGTTTATAGCACATTAAAGTTAAAATACATTGTTTAACTTAAGTTAAAAATGTATTAGTAAATGTTGAAATAAACCAACAATAAAAAATTATTCTAAGGCATTTATTAACTTCAAAGTTATTTAATTCAATTCAATTCAAGTTTATTTGTATAGCGCTTTTTACAAAACAAATCGTTACAAAGCAACTTTACAGAAAATTATGTTTCTAAAATATTTAGTAGTAGTTTGTGCACATTTGACAGAATTTTAGAAAAAATTTAAATAATAATAAAAATAATAATACAAGACGAAGTCAGCTAGACGATGAACTATCAATATTATTAATTAAGTTATTATATGATGCAGTCACACTTGTAGCAATATTTGTTAGTTCTGTTTGTTGATTCAGGGTTAGCATCATCTGAGGTCCTCTGAGGCTCAGCATCATCTCTTCTCAGATGTTCTGGATCCAGACTGGAGCTTGTGTAAATCCTAGCGAAACATAGAAACAAAATACAGACATCATTAGCATAGCTGCTGATCCAACAAAGTAAAATTAGTTTAACCCAAGCTAATGAATAAAAATGCACCTTTGATCAGCTCCAACTACACTCACAATTAAAAAGATACATTATTCGAATGCTTGGCGAAAGAGATGCGTTTTTAATCTAGATTTAAACAGAGAGAGTGTGTCTGAACCCCTAACATTATCAGGAAGGCTATTCCAGAGTTTGGGAGCCAAATGTGAGAAAGCTCTACCTCCTTTAGTGGACTTTGCTATCCTAGGAACGACCAAAAGTCCAGTGTTTTGTGACCTTAGGGTGCGTGATGGGTTGTAGCGTGGTAGAAGGCTAGTTAGGTACGCTGGAGCTAAACCATTTAGGGCCTTATAGGTAAGTAATGAATTGGGGTAATATGATCATATTTTCTTGACCTCGTAAGGACTCTAGCTGCTGCATTTTGGACGACCTGTAGCTTGTTTATTGAAGAAGCAGGACAACCACCTAGAAGTGCATTACAATAGTCCAGTCTAGAGGTCATGAATGCTGGAACTAGCTTTTCTGCATCAGAAACAGATAACATGTTTCGTAGCTTGGCAATGTTTCTAAGATGGAAGAATGCAGTTTTTGTAACATTGGAAATATGATTTTCAAAAGACAAATTGCTGTCTAATATAACACCCAGATTTCTGACTGTAGAGGAAGTAACAGTACATCCGTCTAGTTGCAGATTGTAATCTACAAGATTCTGTGTAGTGTTTTTTGGTCCAATAATTAGTATCTCTGTCTTATCCGAATTTAATTGGAGAAAATTATTTGTCATCCTATCTTTTAACACACTCTGTTAGCTTAGATAATTGGGAAGTTTCATCTGGTCTCGTTGAGATATATAGCTGAGTATCATCAGCATAACAGTGAAAGCTAATTCTGTATTTTCTAATAATATTACCAAGGGGCAACATGTATATTGAAAATAGAAGGGGACCTAGGACGGATCCTTGTGGCACTCCATATTTTACTGATGATAAATGAGATGACTCCCCATTTAAGTAAACAAAATGGTAGCGATCGGAGAGGTAGGATCTAAACCATCTAAGAGCCTGCCCTTGAATACCTGTATAGTTTTGTAATCGATCTATGAGTATGTTATGATCTATGGTGTCGAACGCAGCACTAAGATCAAGTAAGACTAGAAATGAGATGCAGCCTTGATCTGACGCAAGGAGCAGGTCATTTGTAATTTTAACAAGTGCAGTTTCTGTGCTATAGTGGAGCCTGAAACCTGACTGAAATTCTTCATACAGATCATTTTTATGCAGGAAGGTGCTCAATTGAGCAGACACAACTTTTTCTAAAATTTTAGACATAAATGGAAGATTTGAAATAGGCCTATAATTTGCCAGTACACTAGGATCTAGTTTTGGTTTCTTAATAAGAGGCTTAATAACCGCCAGCTTGAATGGTTTTGGGACGTGACCTAAAGATAACGAGGAGTTAATGATATTGAGAAGCGTTTCTTCTGCTACAGGTAACAGCTCTTTCAGTAATTTAGTGGGTACAGGATCTAATAAACATGTTGTTGGTTTAGATACAGTGATAAGTTTATTTAGCTCTTCCTGTCCTATGGTTGTAAAGCACTGCAGTTTATCTTTGGGTGCGATGGATGAAACTGAAGTGTTAGACGCTGTAGAATCTACATTCGCTATTGTATTTCTAATGTTATCTATTTTATCAGTGAAGAAATTCATAAAGTAATTACTATTTAACGTTGGTGGAATATTTGAATTAGGTGGCATCTGGTAATTTGTTAATTTAGCCACTGTGCTAAATAAAAACCTTGGATTGTTTTGGTTATTTTCAATGAGTTTGTGTATATGCTCTGCCCTCGCAGTTTTTAGAGCCTGTCTATAGCTGGACATACTGTTTTTCCATGCAATTCTAAAAACTTCTAAGTTAGTTTTTCTCCATTTGCGTTCAAGACTACGAGTTACTTTCTTGAGAGAGTGAGTATTACTGTTATACCATGGTACAGTACGTTTTTCGCTAACCTTTTTCAATTTGATTGGGGCAACAGCTTCTAATGTATTAGAGAAAATAGTGCCCATATTGTCAGTAATTTCGTCTAATTCATGTGTATTTTTGGGTACAAATAGCAGTTGAGATAGATCAGGCAGGTTATTTGCGAATCTTTCTTTGGTGGCTGGAACAATAGTTCTGCCCAGACGGTATCGCTGAGACATATAGTTAATATCAGTTATACGCAGCATGCACGATACAAGGAAATGGTCTGTAATATCATCACTTTGAGGTACAATATCTATAGCAGTAAGATCGATTCCATGCGATATAATTAAATCTAGTGTATGATTAAAACGATGAGTGGGCCCGGTAACATTTTGCTTGACTCCAAAGGAGTTAATAAGGTCAGTAAACGCAAGTCCTAATGTATCATTTGCATTATCAACGTGAATATTAAAATCTCCCATGATTAGCGCCTTATCAACTGTAACTAGAAGGTCTGAGAGGAAATCTGCAAATTCTTTTAGGAATTCTGTATACGGCCCTGGTGGTCTATACACAGTATACACTGATTGTTTTTGTTGTAGAATACAATAGAGGATATATTCACGCGTTATATAAACGGAAACGATGATGTATAAAATTTATTTTTAAGTTAAAAATAGTCAATGAAAAGAATATAGTGACGGAGCTCAAACGCAGTACAGCCGTCAACAACAAACAGGAAGTGACGTCTCCTATGCCACAATGTCTATTAGTCCATTATAATTCTATTAGAATTCAATTCAATTCAATTCAAGTTTATTTGTTTAGCGCTTTTTACAATACAAATAGTTACAAAGCAACTTACAGAAAATTCTGTTTCTACAATATTTAGTAGTAGCTTATAAGTGGTGACTGTCAGTTTGTGCACGTATGACAGGATTTCTAGAAAAGTTAATACAAGACGTAGTCAGCTAGACGATTAACATTATCAATATTATTAATAATTATTATATGATGCAGTCACACTTGTAGCAATATTTGTTAGTTCTGTTTGTTGATTCAGGGTTAGCATCATCTGAGGTCCTCTGAGGGTCAGCATCATCTCTTCTCAGATGTTCTGGATCCAGACTGGAGCTTGTGTAAATCCTAGTTACCACGGGATGAAGATCCCAGCAGAAACAGAGAAACACATAGAGACATCATTAGCATAGCTGCTGAAAAAGTGAACCAAGAAAAAACGTAAAGCAGCCTACAGCAATTAGGCTATTGTACAGAATGTAGCTTACACTTAACTTTTAAACTTTGAAACTGTCAGCAAATCTTTTTTGCTTTTCTATTGTTGTACACGTTCTTGTTAAGAAACACGGGCATGTACACATGATTGGGGTAAAGTCGGCTCCTTTGTCTGTTTATAAGTCCGGCCGCAGAGAAAATGCCCTCTGACGGCACAGACGTTGTCGGGACTCACAATAACGGTGTGCTAAGCGAATAAGTTTTGTGAAGCGCTTCGTGTTTTCGTTTTACCACTGAATGGGATCCTCATCTAGTGGAATACATGTCTCCAGCAAGAACTGTTCCCACTCGTCTCGGCTGGACTCAATGTAATCATCGCTGAAGAACTGGCTCAGCCGTTTCCGACGAGTGGGCATTGCATCCTCTTCATCGTTGGTGACGCACCGTCTCGCAATCAGGGAAAATGTTCTGATAATGTTCAAAAAAAGTGTTTTTTCTTACTTCTCTCGTGTTTTCTTCGAGAAACCTGAGATGTTTGTGCTGAGGGTCTAGGGAAGACATGAGAAGAGGAGTTCACTGCTTTCTCCAAGTTAGCGGTGTTTATTCGTTGCTTGAGAGATGCCGCAACAATGTTCTTGAATTCGGTCACTTTCTGTGATTCTCCACGGCATATCTGAAGTACTGTAGAAGACCGCAGTTATTAGGGGCCATTCACATATCGCGTCTTTTGCCCTCTCAAGTTCGTTATTTCTAATGTAGCCGCGCGGTATGCGCACTCATAATGGAAGCGACGCGGTGCGACGCCCCCGTTTTTTTCCAGACGAGTCCGGACCGCATCGAGTTAAAAACATCAACTTTTCAGAATGCCGCAAGCGCACCGCGGGTCATTTGACAAGAACCAACCAATCAGCTTCATCCTTTCCCGTAACAACAGTGAAAGCTCAGCCAAGATGAAGGAACAGCTGATCATAGCTGTATATGGATTGCCATTTTGAAATAAATTTAGTAGTAGAGCTACTGACAGCGATTTTTTTTTTTTTTTTTTCTTTGCTGCAAATCCATGTCTTCATGGAGAGAGCGGGTCATTGTTGCTTAGCAACGGCAGACGCCTCAGGAGTGCTTCTGCCCGAGCGCTTTGGAGAAGGAGAAAGGGGCGCGACTAGCGTTTTCCACGCGTTTTTAGGCGCGATATGTGAACGGCCCCTTATTCATTCATTAATTATTTTTTTCTTGCATATATTCAAATATGCCGTGGAGAATCAGAGAAGTGACCAAATTAGGTTTTATTGTGAACTTTTTTTTTTTTTTTTCAGCATCATTACTCCAGTCTTCAGTTTCATATGATCTTTAGAAATCACCTTTATTTATATAGTGCTTTAAACAAAATACATTGCGCCAAAGCACTGAACAACATTCATTTGGAAAACAGTGTCTCAATAATGCAGAATGATAGTTAAAGGCAGTTCATCATTGAATTCAGTTATGTCATCTCTGTTCAGTTGAAATAGTGTCTGTTTTAATTTGCAATCAAGTCAATGATATCACTGTAGATGAAGTGACCCCAACTAAGCAAGCCAGAGGCGACAGCGGCAAGGAACCGAAACTCCATCGGTGACAGAATGGAGAAAAAAACCTTGGGAGAAACCAGGCTCAGTTGGGGGGCCAGTTCTCCTCTGACCAGACGAAACCAGTAGTTCAATTCCAGACTGCAGCAAAGTCAGATTGTGCATTCTTATATGCTGATTCATAATCAATGATTGAAACCGGTGTGCTGCTTAATATTTTTTTGGAACCTGTGTCAGCATTTTTTGTTGTATAAAAAGTTAAAAAGAACACTGTTAATTTAAAATAGAAATCTTTTGTAACTACAGAAGTAGGCTTGGGCGGTATCCAAATTTTGATACCGTCAAACCTCCTCCCTATTTTACCTCGGTATACGGTATTACCGTGAATAATTAAAAAAATATGACGTAAGGCTGAGACAGCATCACCAAACTGTTGGCTTGTGCCTAAACCATTCAGAAACTGAATACCAAACACTAATACTGAAACAATAACAAAATGACATGCACAACAATATTAACAACTTTTATTAGCAACAAATAGCAATAGTCAAACAATTAAATTAACATAAACATACAGAACAGTTTTTGCGCAGAGATGCGCACACAAATCAATAAAATCACTAGGGGTGTGCACAGATATTATTATTAAAATATTCGTTCGGCTCTAATTATTCGATAAATAAAAATGATATTCGAATTTCGACATATTTTTGCTTTCCATAAAGAAAAGAAAAAAGGGAAAAAAGTCCACAATAAAACCTAATTCGGTCACTTTCTGTGATTCTCCACGGCATATTTGAAGATGTATGAAAGCAAAAAATAATTAATGAATGAATAAGAACTGCGGTCTTCTACAGTACTTCAAATATGCTGTGGATAATCACAGAAAGTGACCGCATTCAAGAACATTGTTCCGGCGTCTCTCAAGCAACGAATAAACACCGCTAACTTGGAGAATGCAGTGAAAACTCCTCTTCTCGCATCTGCCCTAGACCCGCGGCCCAAAGATTCTCAGGTTTCTCGATGAAAACATGAGAGAAGAAAAAAAAACTTTTTTGAACATTATCAGAACATTTTCCTTGATGCGAGACGAGTGGTGCGTCACCAACGATGAAGAGGATGCAATGCCCACTCGTCGGAAACGGCTGAGCCAGTTCTTCAGCGATGATTACATTGAGTCCAGCCGAGACGAGTGGGAACAGTTCTTGCTGGAGACATGTATTCCACCAGATGAGGATCCCATTCAGTGGTGAAACGAAAACACGAAGCGCTTCACAAAACGTATTCGCTTAGCACACCGTTATTGTGAGTCCCGACAACGTCTGTGCCGTCAGAGGGCATTTTCTCCGCGGCCAGCCTTATTTTTAACAGACTAAGGAGCCGACTTTCCCCCGATCATGTTTACATGCCCGTGTTTCTTAACAAGAACATGTAGGCTACAACAATAGAAAAAAAGCAAAAACAGATTTGCAGACAGATTTGCGTTGTTAAAGTTTTCAGCTACAAAACACGATGTGTTCAAGCTTATTGTGTGTAAGCTTGTTCCAAAATGACAGAAACAATAAATGTTGCTGAAAAATAACGTCTGTCTCATTAAACTTAATTTAAATAAACGAATATTCGTTTTTTTGTGAGCTCAAAATTATTCGAATGTGATATTTGCGGAAAAACGCCCATCCATAAAAATCACACTGCACGAACAAATTTTAATAACTAAGAGCAGCTTATAAAAAAGCAAGTGGCATACAGTCAAGATTTTTCGCTAGGGCACGCTGTGGACCGACAGCTTTACCTGCGGTGCTAAAAACCTGCTTCGATGGTGTGCTTGCCTACTATCGTGCCACTCGCGACATCTGGGGAAAACACCAGTCAGCATTTTTCCATGAATGAAGTGGGTCCTCGTCTCCTTGAGTAACTGGCTCTAAACAGTAGGCTGTTATTTCAGCTCCGATTCGGTCCTCTACGTTGCCGATGCCGACAGGACCTGCCATTGCATCGGCTTTTTTTTTTTTTTTTTTTTTTTTTTTTTTTTCAGCATATTCCATATTAAAGTCATCTTTTTTTCATGAGGGCACAATTTGCAAATAGCCTCCTCCTTATTTACCACCTCTCCATTCTCGTTCGGTCGAAACCCGAAATACTGGCAAACTGCAGAATTTATGTTCTTTTTTTTGAGACCAGGTCACTCGGTGCGCAACTTGCCATCTTTTTCCCTCCTCTCTCTTTCTCCTAGTCTCGTTGTAACGCGATGACAACCACGCATACACATTTTTAGGCATTAAATAAATTATATTTAATATTTTATCCTTGTCTCCTATATAAGTGCATTGTTTTTTTTTGTTTTTTTTTTTTATTATTAACGGTATGACGGTATTGGAACTGATACCATTGCTATTTTTAGATCCCGCGGTATACCATATTACCGTATTACCGCCCAAGCCTATACAGAAGTCTTTACTATCACTTTGTATCAATTTAGCATATCCTTGCTGAATAAAAGTGTTAATTTCTTAAAAAAAAGAAAGTGAAAGAAAACAAATGTACTGACCCCAAACTTTTGAACTGTAATATATATTGTTACAAAAGATTTAGATTTTTTTAATTAAATGCTCTTTATTTGAACTTTTTATACATCAAAACATCCTGACAAAAGTATCGCATGTTACAAAAATATTAAGCCGCACAACGGTTTCAATCATTGATAATAAAACATATTTTCATGATTTCTGAAGATCATGTGACACTGAAGACTGGAGGAATGATGCTGAAAATACATCGGAGCATCACAGAAATAAATCTTATTTTAAAAGAAAGAAAAGTTATTTTAAATAGCATTAACATATTTATTTCTGTATTTTTTAATAAAATAAATGCAACCGTGATGAACCGAAGAAACCTCTTAAAAATACAATAAAAAATCCTATTGATCCCAAACATGAGCAGTGTATTTATAAAATAAAATAAATACATATGTTTGTAAAATGGCACCGCTTTTTAAATATTAACATCAGTCAGTCAAACATTAAATATGATAATCAAGTATTATTTAATGCTAGAACTTAGTAATTAGAATTAAACCCATGTATGAATGCACATTCCGCATTTTAACTGATATTAGGACTGGAGGTGCTGCAGTTTTGGTCAATCAGTGTTTCTGTAAAAGAAAACTAACAACAACAACAACAACAATAATAATAAAGATGATGATAATAATAATATTAATAATGATAGAATAATTTAGAATTCTACTAATAGGAACAATATCAATTGCACTAAAGATTAACAAGCTGCTGGATTCATGAATATTAATACGTTTTTGTGTGTACTCAAACTGATGTGCTGAAATGAAAACGGGGACAATAATAGGTCAGTGCCAGTCAATGAGATTGTTTGTGCATTAGTCCCGCCCACTACTGGAAAACCAGACAGTTCTTAAAAGCTGAAGAATTCCAAAGGAACTCCTTATTTTGACAGGAGAAATACAACAAAGAATACTGTTTACATATAGTGTGTCAGTTCTGCATGTTATGCAAGACTCTCTTACTCTGTCTCTTTGCGCGTGTGTGAGACAAAGTGACAGCGTGCTGTGCAACTTCATATTAGGGTTTATGGTAGGGCTGGGCGATATGGAGCAAAAAATATATCTCTATATCTTTACATGAAAAATACCCCCCCCCCAAAAAAAATACTGCAAAAACAAATATGCCAAATATTACATGTTTAAGGCCACAATTTTTATTCATCATGTTTTGTTACCTAATTCTGTGTTTTAACATATGTAATTATTTAAATGCATAAAAACAACATAATTTGTTAAAAAAAAGAAAAAAAAGAAATAGCCTTATGTGAAATGTTTTTCCCCTCTGAAATTCTGTGTATTTACATTTTTCTGGTTATCAAATGAAGGCATAAAACATTCATTTAATTTATCTTTTAATTATTGAAAATTAAGCAAACTTTATTTTTTGGTAAACAAAGGGGATTTACTATTAATAATAAAACATGGAAGACATTTTTTGTGATTATTCCTTTAAAGCAATATGTTTGTTTCATTTTAATAGTAGTAGTAGTAGGCTGTGTACATTCTGAACAATAGTAATAGATTTCTGGAAAATACTTGTCTTTAAACTAAACCAGACTTTTATTTTGATGGGTTACCGTACCTTTACAGTTCTGTGTATATGGTACTATAGTCTATGATGTGATATGACACTAGTTTTACTCAAATCAAAAGGTCAGATGCTCATGAAGTGACTCTCAGTGCAGTTCTGGAGATGTTCTTCATGTGTTCACAGAAGCTGAAATCACCAGAGCGTCATGCGCGCTTCATGTGTGTGATAAAGGAAGACGCGTTTCTGCTCCATTCATTAACAGAGACACGCAGAACATGCAGAATTTATATTTAAATAGACTTTTCCAGCTTAATATTTACAGATATTAGAGATAGAAAACGAGAAATTGGTGTCACACACATTTAATGGCTGGTACACGGCAACACGCTTTCTCAAACATGAGAGATTAACTCTTTCTTAGCATTTCAAATAAAGACAAAATAATAACAAGGCTGCAGAGCGAACATATCATCCATAGTTGTTCTCATGTAGTCCTTCTCTTAAAGACTGATCACTTATAATACACACTATGTGGTGATGATGTAGATGTGGTGATGATGTAGAAGGACTGTGTGAGAACCACAATGGATGATATGTTCGCTCTGCCGCCATAATATTTTCATGCACACCGCGCTATAATGTGATGCATGCAAAATACATAGTTTCGGCAGTTACAAAGTCTCTGCACGAACAGACGTACATTGTATTTTATTACACGTAAACAAGTAATCTGAACAACCTATATACAGTATGTGCAATATTTTAATTGAGCCCTTACTAACTGAGTTTTATGCTACCAGGTAACTACACTAACCTTTTCCGCTGTTGGCACTTGCGTGACTAACTTTTTCAGTTACTGGCGCAAAACATGATTTGGTCACACACATTTTTAATGGATAATTAATGAAACTGTATTGCATACAGATGTGCTTTTGATTTTACTTGCCATCTTTTAAACTGCATACCTTCTTGTTCTATTTCTTACAGTACACACAGTGCATTGCTCTGTCTTGTAGCTGGGGTTAGAGGGGCCCCGCTGCAGGGTGTACAGTGGGCCCTGTTTAAAATTGTTTAATTTGTACTGTATGTTCATTCTATTTATTTATTTGTGCTATTTACACAGTTTACTTTTTTTTTTTTTAGTTTGTTGGTGTCCAGAAACTAATTTAAAATAATTAAAGGTTGCATTAGCAATTAAAGAAAGAAACACTTAAGCAAAACCTGGGCAGGTCCCTAATTTATTTTTGTTTTAATTATTTTTTATCAATTTCACTGGTAGTCTACAGTATGAATAATTTTTGGGTATAATATTTCACAGATCACTATTTTGCTATACTCACTTACATAAATGAACTAATGTCCTGCACCCACTAGTAAAACAATATAATCAATTATATCTGATTTTTGGATTGATTTTGGATAAATTCTTGTTGAAACTACAAAGTAATTCAATCAAGAGCAGTGAGTGTTTTACTTTCATTTTCATACATTAAAGACACTGACAGCAGAGCTAGTAAATTAGGCGCGGTCACTTTAAGAGACGAACGCATCCATTATAATGATACACATCCGATTTCTTTCTCAACTCTTTACTTTCACTGAAGACATAACCACAGACTTTTCGAATACACTTTATAAGACAGGTATTTTGACATATTTAGTATGTATTTGTTGTCGGGACATAAGCAAGAACACCAGAACACCGCGCTGCTGAACTGAGCTCTTTCGCTTTTCGCTTTTTTTTTCTGTTTATTTAAACTGCGATTTCTATTTGTTCGTTCAGGTGCAGGAGGACGTGAACATCCTGGAGGAGAGCTCGGTTCAGTGTTGCTGTTCGTGAGACGCGTCTCTCTCTCGTGCACACCTGAGTCACCAGCTGCTCAGTTCAGATTTCCCGCATCGCTGGGCTGAAGCCAACTTGATGTGTTGAATGTTCTGAGGACGTTATAAAACGTATTCTTAAAATACACATTTCTGTTTTAATAAATGCTCATATTAAATCATAGCATATTGCCTAAAAGATAAGGTAGTTACAAAAATAATCAGTGATACATTTGCGACCTCAAAAAAATTAGGGTCGCAATGTCATTTCAAAAGGTCGCATGTGTAACCATTTTGGGCGCAGTGTAGTTCCCTGGCTACAGTTATGTTAGAACGCATCTCTTTCTTGTTTCTGTGGTGATGCGTCGGTCTCGTCATGAGGCGCGCGGTTCGGAGTGATGTATGACTGATGCATCAGTTCAATTCAACTTTACTACAAATATATCAACTTACCTGTTTTGAATACTTTATATTTAACATGTCCGTTTATGACCAATAGTGCAAGGAGACAGCTTTAGGGAAAAATCTGTTCCTGAATCTGCTGGTCCTTGTTCGAAGTTTTAAATTTGGTTAAAAAAAAGGTCTTTACCAGTAAGACTAAATAAAAGTATGCTATATAAATACATTTTCCAAGATGTGCGAATAATTAAAGATGCAAAGTGTTTCATTCATCCAATTAAAAAAAAAAAAAAAGAAAAATTTGGGTAATGATTCACATCTATATTTTTTTTACTTGAGCCAATGAAAAATAAATAACTTATTGTCTCAAGTATAAAAATATAGATGTGAATCATTACCCTAAAATTTTTTTTAATTGGATGAATGAAACACTTTTTTTGAGTGTGCTACAGCAGGTGATTTTTAAATCAAATTAAGTCGATGTAATTTTAAGGTAAAATAAAAATAATCATCCTATACAGAACTGAACGTTTATTTCTGGCTTTTCAAACGTGTATGAAAGTTAAAAAAAAAAACAAAAAAAAAAAACAGTTTTGTCACCGTTTAGTCCGTTTCGTTTCTCATCCAGCTCGCGAGAAGTTTATCTGAACATCTCTTCACGGTCTACTCGTGTTCAGGGCGCGGACCGGTACGCAGGAAAGGCTTTTATTTGTGCGTCAGTACACCAACGGCTGTTCGCTTCCTGCTATCTGTGCCTCAGATATCAAACTCTGCATTTCCAGTACTGATCGGCTGCCTGTGTCCACGCGATCACACTTCTGGAACTGGCCGATTGCCGATTGCGTATTTTAAGCAAAAACCGTCCCGATTTCCGATTTATGGCCGGTCAATCGGTGCATCCCTATCAACAACCATCCTGTTAATGTGGATGGGGTCATGCATGCTTCCTTTCTTCTTCCTGAAGAATTTCAATATATATGTATTATCAGGTAGTGGAGTAAAAGTAAAAATATTGGCTGAAATATAAAAACTGTACTAAAGTATAGTACAGATACTCCCCAAAAATACATAAGTTCTAAGAAAGTACATTACACTGTTCTTATTAGTTAATGCTGTGAAGCGCATGTGGAAGTGCTGCTAGCATTGCTGCTTCTGTTGCTAATATGGTCAATATTTCAATTAATATATTTATTATTCTGTATAATAATACAGAATATAATATAATACATATGTCCCTGTCTGTGAAAACCCAGCTAAAGTCATTTTTGGGTGATTTACTGTTTTCTAAATACTCACCCTTCATAAGGTAAAAAACATTCTGTGAAATATGAAATTGGTATCTTTATTACTGAATGAGTAAGATCATGTCAGAGATTAAAATCATAGTGAAACTTATGGATGAAATCAAACTTTAATGCTTGTTATCTCATAACTAGATTCAGACTTTAGTCACAGAGGGTCACATATACTGTATCTTACATTTGTTATACTTTTAATTTCATAATGAGGACGTTGTATAATGTAACTTAAGTTATGTTTTGACATTATATTTAGCTATGAGTTTACTTTAACAGTATGTAAACATTTAGTTTATTTCTGTTTTATTTCAGAAACTTGCTCCAATGCATAATGACTATGTGAATATATAGTGACGGAAAATGACTCCTACACCCTGTTTAGAGTACTGACGTGATTAACACCATTAACACTAAAAGGCGTTCACAGAACTGAATTTAGCGTGTAATTCCCAGCAGTAGTGGGAGTGGAGGTAAAATGTTAAACCCACATATTTCACAAGACTTCATCACATATAATGAATGGTTATGCTCTTATTATTCTTGACGTTTCATCTGAACACCAGTTTTTCTGAAATGTATTCTGTTAGATCAGTTTTGAGATGATGGTGTATTTTTGTCTTATTATCTGTTAATTGATTTAGATGATTAGTGTTGATTTAGATTAGTTTTATTTTGGAGTCACGCATTAAAGTCAGACGAGGTAAGATTTCCTCATCAAGAGATTTATGTGAAGAGAGCTTTGTCATTGATTTTAAGAAGTGTGTGAGATCACGATTAACTAAGATGAGTCACAGTCATTTAATGATTATAAGAAAGTTTGCAAATTTGATTTTGGTTTTATGCAGTAGTTTAATAAAAAGTTCATATTAAGTGACTTTCATGTTTGGACCACAAAATTTTGCTGTCTTTAGCTCAACATTTCTAACAAATTCACAGCTGATCATCTCAGAGCAAACACAGCAGTGTTTCATTTCTGAATGATTGAGCATTCATTGTTGCCAGATTGGATTTAAAGATCTCCAGCCCAACTACAGCATAAAACCTGCCCATTTAAAATAAATATCTTCCCATAATGCATATTAAAAAACAAAACAACTATATATATATATATATATATATATATATATATGCACACACCCACATATATATCTAAATATAATTCCTCTTTTAGGTGGCTCTTATTGGGGGAGGGGGATTTTTGTTTTGTTTTTTGAGGGGGAGTTAGGGTATTTTTTAGACATATTTTTAAACTTCAATCACCCTCTTGGTTTTGTCACCCAGTGTATGTTTTTTTTCCATTTATAATGTTGATTCGTATTTATATTCTGTGAAAGATACTTAAAAAGAACTGTGATTTCAAACTCCTGAATTGATAAGCAATGACACAAATAAATAAAATAACCGTTTCAGGTGGGTTAACCAGTAATATTCAGGTACAGAAATACCACAGAAACTGAATGATCTATTTAACTTTAAATTAACATTGGTTGGTCTTCAATGTATAAATAAACATTAATGACAGACATCAGTCGGTTTATATAAGTTGCTGTCTCTCATGCACAATTCTAACTATTAAGTTTTGTTTCTTAACTGTTTATATTCACCTAACCTATAACCGACAATGTTTAGAAATAATTTTGTAGCATTTGGATGTTTTTGCACAATAAAACACAACTTCATTTTCCATTCCTCATCTGTTCTTTTCCTTGCGTTGCTCTCTGCACCCGGCTAAGAGCTTGTGCAGCGCTGTTTAAAATCTACATCATGTTGACGTCACAATGTGTGATGTAGCAAAGGATGAAAGTACATCGATGACGCGTCGGTGTCTTAAATTATTAATGAGACTGCGTGTTCTTATCCTACGAGAAGACACTGTTGAGCTGAGCTGCAGACCACACCTTTTCTGCCTGGGTGGTTTTGGTGCTGGGTGTGGCACCCTGCCGCAGATAGTTAATTAGTCACCAGGTGGGAAGGATCTAGTGATTTTAAGGGAATCAGAGTCACTCACAGGATGGAAATTAGGTTGGCAAGATGTGTGGAGAAACTGGGCCTGAAAAGTGATACTGAAGGACTAAAGCTTGTTTCTACAAGGAAGGAGTCGGTGAGCATTCGTTTGTGCAGTGTGGTGAATTTTAACATTTAAGTAAATCATGTAATTATCCTTAAGGAAAAATGTATGTATAAATGTTATGAAATCATGTTTGGATTGTAAGCTAAAGTGTTATACATTTAACATTTATGAAGGTAGTTAAAAGAAATGTGTTAAGATTAAGGAAGCTGGAAGTGAGAAATTGTGGTTTTATAGATTAAAGCTGTTAGAGTTTAAGGGTAGAATTATTTGAGTAGTGCTTTAAAAGTGTCTTCAATTTATTTGGGTGCTCTAGATATGGGGTTTTTCTTTCAATTTATTTTCAAGACTAATTTGTGTTTAAATTTTAAGTATTTGATCCTGGGTTTTGATGCTTTATTATGGTTACTTGGGCTTATTGTATATTTTCTTGATTTACTTGTATTTGTGTTTAAGGTTTTTTTTACCTGCTTTTGGCCATGGCAACTTTCAAATAAAAGAAAGAAAAGAAAGAATTGATTCCTGGTCATTGAGTAAAATCCAGTCCAAACCTTCAAGAGCAAGCATACCCTTTCAAGTCGGGGAAACTGCAGGGTTGAACTTCACTAGAGTGAGGGCACTTGACAGACACCTCTCTTAATTATTCACAGCAGCATGTGTTGATTTATGACAGACGCTTCAGACTGATGACATCGAGCACATTAACTGAGAGAAGCATTCATGGATTCATTTTGCTTTAAAATAAGAGTGCGGCACAAGCGTGATCCATTCCCTTAGTGAGTGTAACCGTTTTTACACCTCTGTGACACTGTGAAAATGCTTAGCCTATATAAACACCACAGATAAAGTTCCCAGGGATGCAACCGCACGTTTATGTAGATGTTTTCCAAGTGCAAATGTCTGTGTATTTATTTGTGTTTTTAAGTTGATGGGAGTGAAATGAAAATGTTTCTGATCCCAAAGCTGTGTGTAGCTTTCAGATCCAAGGTGTTTTTACACAATTCTACATGCAAGAGAAAGAAAAAGCTAATATAATTTTCTGAGGTCTAGTTTTAGTTTGTCAATTAGAAGAACAAAGTTCATTTAGCAGAAACTACAGAAAATAAAAGCAGATCAGAGAGTTGTTCCAGTACTGTGGGGGAAGTGAAATATGTTTTGTTGAAAGTAGAGGAGTTTCTTATTTTGTGTTCTTGTTGATCGCATTGCAAAACTTTTTTTTTACCAGTGATGCACGATTAGAGACTGTAGTGTTTCGAAGGTTATGGCTATAAACCGCTTCTGCTTATTCTTATCTTTTATCAATATTTATTATAAGCAAGCAACACCAGACTTTAACACCAAATGACATTTACTGTGAAAGTGAAAGTGACATTTGTCAAGTATGGTAACTCTGCATTTAAACCATCCAAGTGCGCACACACCGCAGTGAACACACACACACACTGTGAACACACAGAGCAGTGAGAAGTAAACACAGACAGACCCGGAGCAGTGAGAGACAGCAGGGGAGACTGGACTGATTTTCTACTGTTTGGAGTTAATCATCTCACTCAGATAAGAGCTACATTTATCACTAGATATTAGATGATTATGGTCCCTGGAGCACAGGTTTAATCAGCTGGGATTTTTAAAATGCACATTTAAGAGAAACTGTTTTTAAACTCTCTAACATGACTTTCAGTCCACAAGTCTGGCCAGTAGTTCTCATCTCTCTCATCATCTGAAACAAGGAGATATTTAACATTGTATTCAGTTTACTGCTGTACACACACAGACACACACACATTATTCTGCTTCATTATTCTATTCATTATTCATTATTCTATTATTCTGCTTGATTTTCACCCATCCTTGTCAGTGTGTTCTGTGACCTTTTGGCGTTTGGCTTCGGTTCTGTCCTGTTCTGGTCAGTTCGCTTGTTGGTTTGTCTGCCCAGTTAGTGTAACCTGTGCTTTGCCCTCAGAGGACTTCGGACCGCTCTTCTGGTTTTCGACCTGGACTGTTTTTGACTCTGGTACTGCCCGCCGTTCTCAGCCCTGTCTGCACCTCGCTTGACCCCTTGTCTGCCCGACTATTCTCCTGCCTGCCTTTCAGGTGAGAAGAAAAAATGATGTACTGTTTTACTTGCGTCCACCACTAGTTGTCAATGCAACCTACAAATGAGAGACCGTTTACTTTGCTTTCGTGAAAAAAATCCTGTTTGATTTGAGTGACAAGTGTTCATTGAATCGATTGTAAAATTGATTTTGCATGTCTAAATAAGTTTTATAAGGCATATAACACCAAATATAGGTCAATCCATGGACAACAGGCAGGACGAATGTACAGACCAATATTTCTGATGATTTATTGGCGTGAAATTACGTGCACAATGACAAGCAGGAGTGCAACATTTTCAAAAAACAATAAGCAGAGTGGACTGCCATAATGCAAAACATTTACTGAAGCTTCAACATGGCTGTGTTTACGATTAGAAATGTCAACAACAACAAAAAATCACATAGGCGATTCTAGGGCTGTCAAAATATTTGTCGAATTTAAAATAAAAATCCACATTCGAATGCAAAAACTCTGCATTCAAATTTTAGGTGTGCATTGAGGAAGCTGCTTTATGAGCCCCGGTACTTCACAGTCCGTGTTCCATTCCATCTCGCCACATGCACAGCTGTGTCTACACAACTCTCAAAGGTGGACCAGCTCGACACACAGTATCTGCTTTCTCATCTTTCACCTCGAGTAGGCGCACCGGCCGAAGTATACTTGATCTTTATCAGTGGCGCACAAGATGCGATGACGATGTATGTGGCATTGCATTATAAGGTTATGTTAGCTTATCCAGTTGAAGCCATTACAAAAAAAAAAAAAAGAGAACATTAATGTGGAGAAGATCTTGTTTACATTAAAACTGAAACCAAGCCATTCACACAGAACGCATATTTCGCGCATTTTCTAGAAGGACACCGTTGGACTCGCATCTTGCTCAAGAGAGCCGCGTGTTTAGAAAAACATGTAAAATTAATGTATTTAATTTCATTTTCTAAAAATATCTTGAGACTTTATGTTGGGTTTAATAATAATAATAATTCTTTACATTTATATAGCGCTTTTCTAGACACTCAAAGCGCTTACATAGACAGGGGGTATCTCCTCATCCACCACCAGTGTGCAGCATCCACCTGGATGATGCGACGGCAGCCATATTGCGCCAGAACGCCCACCACACACCAGCTTACTGATGGAGAGGAGACGGAGTGATGAAGCCATTCAGCAGATATGGGGATTGTTAGGAGGCCATGATGGTCAGAGACCAATGGGCGAATTTAGCCAGGATGCCGAGGTCACACCTCTACTCTTTCCGAAAGACATCCTGGGATTTTTAATGACCACAGAGAGTCAGGACCTCGGTTTAACGTCTCATCCGAAGGACGGTGCTTGTTGACAGTATAGTGTCCCCATCACTACACTGGGGCACTAGGACCCACACAGACCACAGGGTGAGCACCCCCTGCTGGCCTCACTAGCACCTCTTCCAGCAGCAACCTAGTTTTCTCAGGAGGTCTCCCATCCAGGTACTGACCAGGCTCAGCCCTGCTTAGCTTCAGTGGGCAACCGGTCTTGTGCTCCAGGGTGATATGGCTGCCGGCGAAACACCCGCGTGCACTGATCCCCCAGTTATTCCCCGGGTGCTGGATATATAGCTGCCCACACTACTCCAGGTGTGTGTTCACTTCTCACTGCTGTGTGTGTGTGCACTTGGATGGGTTAAATGCAGAGCACCAATTCAGAGTATGGGCTACCATACTTGGCAAATGTCACAACTTGACTTAATTTCTGCTGTTCAGCACCATCTTCTGTCAGAGAGTGAAAGTGTGCTTGGCTTTCATTCAGAGCATCTCTCATGTTCTCTACCATGCGCTTCTCATAGGGATGGGCGATATATCGCATGCGATTGTCAGTAAAGCCGATTCCCTGATTACGCTAAATTGCCATCACTTGCTTTCAAATGAAGTGGCATTTAATAGACAGAGCCGTAGATCACTGACAAGCTATGCAACATCATGTTCATTATCAAAGGCGATTCATCTGCAATAATGAACGCAATATTGCGTAGATTGTCAGTGATCTACGGCTCTGTCTATTAAATGCCGCTTCTTTTGAATATCGCCATCCCTAGCTTCTCATCTGTGCTTGTTTACATCAAGAGTCCACATCTTTTGACCAGTTGATGGGAAAAGTATTCTTAAAATGCATTCACAATTCTGTATAATTTGTAATAAATAATTATCTGTATATTGAAGAGCCCATGATAACAATATCGTGCATGTTCATTATCGTGATATATCACAGTACTGAATACCAGCACATTTCTAGTTATGATAGCATCGGCTCATTTTCTGTAGTTTCTGTAATGTTCATGTCATCTCCTGCTGCTTCAGTAGGCACATTTCCATTGTGTTAAACTTTGGCAATATTTTGTAAATGTTGATAAAGCATTGCAATATGATACTATTTACATTAACTGATGTTGTGCAATTTAAACGTAATTTTTCCTTTTGTGATAAGACATGCCAACGGATTTTGTTGGGATTTTGGCTACAGTAGCCATTATATTTCATCAAAGGAGGGTTATGTGTATATCTTTACAGATGCAGTGTGGAGAGCAGCGAAGCGGGGATAAACACAAGCATTGACTAGAGTGGCCATGATTACCATGAACTAATTCCCCTGTTCTTTCATTTACTTTCACTTGTATTCATTTAGCTGGGGCTTTTATTCAAAGTGACTCTCAAAAGATGAATACCAAAAGAACAAAATGACAGCTTATCGTTCATATGATTAGCTGTATGTTAATTCCCTGACAATTACATCTGATGTTGTCATTATCACGTGTAGTCATGTGTAAACTTCCTCGTGTTTTTTGTTTCCCTGTTGTAAAATGATAAAGCAATTATAACAGAAACCATTTACATAAAAGTCCAGATTCTTGTTTAAATTGCAGGGTGAGGTGGAAGGTAAAAAAATACTTGTTAAACTAAATTCGATACTCAGCAAGAGTTTGTAGTTATACTCTTACAGCAGTTATACTCAGAAATATAAACAGAAATCAGTAAGAAATGTCTTTACTTCAGGTTTCAGTATTCTGACTGACTAAAACACAGATAAACATGATGCAGCATGAAGTGTAAATGTTGAACAGTTTGTGTTTTTATAGTTATTTGTGATTTAAACATTATTCACTCACCCTCTTTTCTGTTTGGTTCTAGATCTGGGAGTTTTACCTGCAAACCCATGTGAGATTGCTGAATGACTGGTATTTATATAAACATCCCCTTTGTATTTATCTCACTTATAATTAACTAGATTATATCTGAACTATATTTAGAGTAGTTTAGTCTTGTGATCAAATCTAGGGAATGGAGTTATGCAGCATCTTCAAATGTTAATTAAAAATTAATGCTTTAACTTTCTTTCCTAAATATGTTATATAATATGAAATATATTCATTTTGTAAATTGACATTCCTCTTGTCTTAAGGAGTTGAGTCACCTGCTGCTGCATTAACTCTTTCCCCGCCAAACACGGAATTTTCTGGGTTTTTGAAAAAAAAACAAAAAAATGGGTGTTCTACGGTAAGGAAGACCCATGCGCATGCTCTGAAAGAGTACGGAACTTTTTTCTCAAACATGAATGGAGTAGCGAGAATGTAGGTCAAAATATCTGACGGAAAAATGAAGAGGTATACGGCTGATCAAGTACTGGAGGTGTTGATGGACTTGGAGTCCAAACAATCCTTATTTGATCATTCTGAAACTGATCAGTACGAAGTTGTGAGACAAAAATGCGGCTAAGTCCAAAAGTGTGGCGCTCCTGCATCGGTTCCAAAAACATATGATATAAATTCTACCATTTATCAACCGTTTATTTGTACTGGTACTGTCTTCCTTTCATCTGAGTCAGAGGAACAACAGTTAAACGGTTAGTTCGCCCAATTTGCAAAATTATGTCATTAATAACTCACCCTCATGTTGTTCCAAACCCGTAAGACAGGTTTGGAACACAGTTTAAGATATTTTAGATTTAGTCCGAGAGCTCTGTCCCTTCATTGAAGCTGTGTGTACGGTCTACTGTCCATGTCCAGAAAGGTAAGAAAAACATCATCAAAGTAGTCCATGTGACATCAGAGGGTCAGTTAGAATATTTTGAAGCATCGAAAATGCATTTTGGTCCAAAAATAACAAAAACTACGACTTTATTCAGCATTGTCTTAACTTCCGTGTCTGTTGTGAGAGAGTTCAAAACAAAGCAGTTTGTGATATCCGGTTCACGAATGAATCATTCGATGTAACCAATCTTTTTGAACCAGTTCACCAAATCGAACTGAATAGTTTTAAACAGTTTGTGTCTCCAATATGCATTAATCCACAAATTACTTAAGCTGTTAATTTGTTTAATGTTGCTGACACTCCCTCTGAGTTAAAACAAACCAATATCCCGGAGTAATTCATTTACTCAAACAGTACACTGACTGAACTGTTGTGAAGCGCGAACTGAAGATTAACACCGAGCCGAGCCAGATTTTTGCCGAGCACAGTTTTTTCATGGGACAGGACGGGATTTCTTTTTTTGCGGGAGTGGGGAGGGACAGATTTGAAAATCCACTTTCATGTCACCCTCTAGTGAGAGAGATGCACATGTTGTCACAGAAAGTTCTAGTCATGGACGGGCAGAAGATAGATTGATCTGGACGAAGACAAAGTTCACTTGTGTGTCGAATAGTGGACAGTGACAGTTCAGACTGTGATACTACGGACAGTGAGTGGATGCATTCAAGGCCCAGATCTCATTCCTCATTCCCAGGTGGCAGAACGTGTAGAGGACAAGATAAGAAAATATATGAGAAAGTGTTCTATCTTTATGAACATGCACAATGTTGGAATATATATAAGTTTGTGAATGAAATGCCCCGGAGGGTGGATTTATTTGTTAGTGCAAGGTGCCTGGTGAAGTGAGTTGAGCCGCTTCCTGGTGGCTGGTGCTTCCCGTGTGCTCTTTGGTGCCAACCAAAGTGAAAGTCGGTGTCCTGACGAGCTCCAAAGTGGGTGGGCTGTCGGTCACTTGCTGCTTTCTGCTGAGAACTGAGAGAGGGATTAGACCAGCATTGCATTCGGTTCGAAACCGTCTTCTGAGTGCAGCGTGTGCTGCTTAAGAGTGCGCACGCTGATGGGGAGCAGCTGTGACCGATCAGCCGGCGGTGAGGACTGTTCAAAACTAACCCTACAAATACGGTTTCTTGCCGTGCTTCGACATTGCTTTTTTCGAGATTCATGCGGAACCCAAGCTCTTGTACATGGTTGATAACAGCCTCTGTATCTCTTAGAACCTTGTGACGGCTTGGTGCACAGATTAGCCAGTCGTCCAGGTATGGGAGGATCTTTATACCCACTGCCTGAAGAGGGTAAAGAGCGGCTGACACCACCCTGGTAAATACACGGGGAGAGAGGGAAAGGCCAAAGGGAAAGACCTCGAATTGATATGCTTGGCCTTGAAAAGCAAAGCGAAGGAACTTCCTGTGATCTGGATGAATGGGCACATGAAAGTATGCATCTTTGAGGTCTAGCGTTGTAAACCACTCCTTTGGCTCTATAACCTCCAAGATTTGGGCGGTGGCCAGCATCTTGAATGGCAACACTTTTATGTATGCATTCAGACGTCTTAGGTCTAAGATGGGTCGGAGACCACCATCTTTTTTGGGCACAAGGAAATAGTTTGAATAAAACCCAGTGTGCTGTTCGTAGGGTTGTAGCTGAGTAATTGCCTTCTTCCTAAGAAGGGTTGTTATTTATTTGGATAAAATTTCTGCCTGGACTGCGTCTTTGACCACAGTTAAGTGAATCCCTGAAAACGAAGGAGGTCGTTGCCGGAACTAGATTCTGTATCCGCTTTTTATCATAGTGATTACCCAACGATCTGAGATTTTCCTCTCCCATCTGTCCAGGCATAGCTGGGAGCAGATTCCGGCAGCTCTTCCAGGACTGCTATGCAGTTCCCCCGTAGGGGCCTGAGCCCCTGGGGTTTCGCTTCTTTTGTGGTGCATCTCTAACTGATGTACGAGACCGAGCCATTTGTGAATGCTGTGGGGCTTGTCTGGCACTTTGGCTGCTATCAAACCTTTGAGAATGGGTATTTTGTCTTCTGTTGAACTCCCATGTTCCTGGCCGACTAAAATGGGGATGATGAGGGGGCTGAAAGCCTCGATATGACTGTGTAGCTGCCTTAGTGGGACCAAATGTGCGTTGCACTGATTCTCTTCTCTTCCGTGCTTGCTCAGTTTTATCAAGTGTCGTCTGAGAGTCTGGGTGGAACACACGGCCTGGTGTGACGGGCATGTAGGTCAGTTCCTTCCTGATAGTATCAATTAGGGAAGTCTGTGCTAACCAAATCTACCTACGAGAAAGGATTGCAGATGACATAGAAGCCCCAATGTCTCTAGTGAGCTGGGCGTGCGTAACCAGGGCTGCATCGACCAAACCCATAATGTCCCGATCCTCCGGATTTATAAGTTTCCATAAAGAAGCGAGAATTATGGCTAAGGTATTACCAGATCGGGCTGCACGTGTGGCTGAGTTGTAGGTTCGACACACTAGGTTATCGGTCTTCTCACACTCTTTCCGGGGACAGCATGGGTCATCAGTCACCCGATCTAGACCCAAGGATGTTAAAGATGTTAAAGATGCCATTTCACGCTCCACCGCTGGCATACCGCCCATGCCGGTTTGTTTTATTCTTATTATTTTTCTTCATTATTATTTTAATTTATTTTATGTAAAGCACTTTGAATTACCATTGTGTACAAAATGTGCTATATAAATAAACTTGCCTTGCCTATATGTGCCCTATTAAACTGACAAGACTTAAAAACACATGCAAATGATAAACTTTCACTTTGCGATGGTTGAGCTGTGCAATTAATCCATGAATCGCATTTGTCAAGGGCCGGGGAGCAGCTGGCCCGTACAGTTAATGGATAACGGATCAACTACGACAGCCTACATCGCACATCCTGCGATGTGACTATCGTGGATTTGTATGTTGCGAAATCGATGCTTAAACGACACTTCGTGCAGCCCATTTTTCTACACTTCAATGATAATACAACTAGGCCAGGCAATTGTACTGACAGGCTATACAAAATCCGCCCCGTCTTGGATCACCCTTGTGTCCAAATTCCACTAAATGTATCAGAGCCTACTTGATGTGAAAACCCATGTATGTGGTACAATTAGAAAAAACAGAGGTGAACCGCCAGTCATTCAAGATGTCAGAAATGCTGACCTTAGGATTGGGGAAACAATCATGCCTCACAACAAAAATGTGATGGTCTTGGCATGGAGAGACAAACAAAGAGTGAAAATGGTTACAACATTCCATCTGAATAACATGGAACATGTTGAGGTATGGCAGAGGCCACCTAGAAAAAGTTTCAAAGCAAAAACCAGCATGCATTGTGGAATACAATCATGAAATGAATGATGTTGACAAACTAGACTAAAACATGGTGTACCCTTTTATCAGGAAGTCACACAAGTGGACAAAGAAATCTGTCATGTATCTATTTCAGATCAGTTTTTTCAACACTTTTGTCATTTACAAAGCGAAAAGCCCACAGGGTAATTGTAACACTCTTCTCTCATTCATCCAGAGGGTTATAAAATCATGGACCAGCGAAATGTATGCTAGTGGTGGGGAGAAAAGTGCTACTGAAAACACTCCAAGAGCACCATACAACACTGACCCAAAAAACAGGCTGAATGTCAGTTTTGCTGTTCATGAACTTCTTCCAATCCTGCCCACTCCCAAAAATTAACACCCAACCAGAGGATGCAGAGTTTGTGTACATTAGGGGTTGCGGAAGGAGACCTTGTTCTACTGCAAAAGTTGTGGTGTCCCCTTACATCCTGGGAAATGTTACTCTGTGTACCACTCAAAAGCATATTACAGTGCCTAAATTTAATATATTTTAGATTTATTTATAATTGTTATTTATTTAATTAAGTTTTATATATGATGGAAATGAGATCTGAATGTATTCAGCTTGAAAAAGCACAAAATTATAAAACTGATAAAAATGCCTTTTTCTCAGTTTTTTGTCAATGTTGTGTTTTTGACAAAACCTATCTATGTTCAGGTGGCAATAAAAAAAATGAAGATAAAATTAAATTTTTTTTTTCTTGTTTTTGTTTTTTTGAAAGCAGAGCTAAGATCTTTATTTTGATGTGTAGCATGTACATATATTCATAGAATAAAATATTCTGTGGACCATTAAAATGTAGCGGAAATCATCAAAAACCCTGGCGGTGGCTGGCAACTTCTTAAAAAATGCTGGCGGGGAAAGAGTTAATGTATAAAATAATGAGACTATGTATAATTAGTGTTTAGTTTTGAGACTAATACATTTTAGTAAAATGAATTCAAAAGTGTCTGGCACAATTTATTTCTGTCTATTTTCTAACACAAATCTCTTTTTCAGGTCCATGAAACACAAAGCACAAAATGACCACATCTGCAGATGATTTTAGTTCCCAGAGATGTGTATATTCTGTTATCTTTTAAAACTGCTTCTTCTCCTCTCCGTGAACATTGTGCTTTGTATGGCAGCTTGTAATAATGCAGAATATGAAATTAATGGAGAGTGTTGCCCAATGTGTGATCCAGGTATGTCCAGGATAAGATTTATCTACACTTATACCCTTAATAGATGAATGAGTGAGTGACATGACTTACAGCCAAGTATGGTGACCCATACTCAAAATTCGTGCTCTGCATTTAACCCATCCAGAGTGCACACGCACAGCAGTGAACACACACGTTTGTTTTTGTGAAAAGTGGGGACATCCCATAGGCGTAATGGTTTTTATAATGCAGAAACTGCCTTGCTCAAGAGAACTGTACATGCACTCACCCCACCTACAATTCATGCCGGCCCGAGACTCGAACTCACAATCTTTCAATTGCCAGTCGGACTCTCTAACCATTAGGCCACGACTTCCCTTGTCAGATGAACTCAGATACTTAAAGAGTCATATGATACTTTTTCATTGTAGACTTTAGAATGTATCACTCATTATTACTGATGAACAACTGT
Source organism: Carassius auratus (assembly GCF_003368295.1). NCBI lineage: Eukaryota > Metazoa > Chordata > Actinopteri > Cypriniformes > Cyprinidae > Carassius > Carassius auratus. Next base: position 193,995 of record NW_020525757.1, read on the forward strand.
AATATGCTCATACAATAAACTTCTTTGTTTGGACTGATGTGGCCAGGACCTTATTAAAAGTACACCTCCACAATCTGGTATTTCCCTGTGGTACATTCCCTTCATCTTAATATAAAAATAATATATAGAAGCATATCGCCCCCCTAAAAATGGCTTAGCGATACCCATGATAACATTTTTGTCACACTTTCCGTGTATGTACAGTATTGTTCAAAATAATAGCAGTACAATGTGACTAACCAGAATAATCAAGGTTTTTCGTATATTTTTTATTGCTACGTGGCAAACAAGTTACCAGTAGGTTCAGTAGATTCTCAGAAAACAAATGAGACCCAGCATTCATGATATGCACGCTCTTAAGGCTGTGCAATTGGGCAATTAGTTGAATTAGTTGAAAGGGGTGTGTTCAAAAAAATAGCAGTGTGGCATTCAATCACTGAGGTCATCAATTTTGTGAAGAAACAGGTGTGAATCAGGTGGCCCCTATTTAAGGATGAAGCCAACACTTGTTGAACATGCATTTGAAAGCTGAGGAAAATGGGTCGTTCAAGACATTGTTCAGAAGAACAGCGTACTTTGATTAAAAAGTTGATTAGAGAGGGGAAAACCTATAAAGAGGTGCAAAAAATGATAGGCTGTTCAGCTAAAATGATCTCCAATGCCTTAAAATGGAGAGCAAAACCAGAGAGACGTGGAAGAAAACGGAAGACAACCATCAAAATGGATAGAAGAATAACCAGAATGGCAAAGGCTCAGCCAATGATCACCTCCAGGATGATCAAAGACAGTCTGGAGTTACCTGTAAGTACTGTGACAGTTAGAAGACGTCTGTGTGAAGCTAATCTATTTTCAAGAATCCCCCGCAAAGTCCCTCTGTTAAAAAAAAGGCATGTGCAGAAGAGGTTACAACTTGCCAAAGAACACATCAACTGGCCTAAAGAGAAATGGAGGAACATTTTGTGGACTGATGAGAGTAAAATTGTTCTTTTTGGGTCCAAGGGCCACAGGCAGTTTGTGAGACGACCCCGAAACTCTGAATTCAAGCCACAGTACACAGTGAAGACAGTGAAGCATGGAGGTGCAAGCATCATGATATGGGCATGTTTCTCCTACTATGGTGTTGGGCCTATTTATCGCATACCAGGGATCATGGATCAGTTTGCATATGTTAAAATACTTGAAGAGGTCATGTTGCCCTATGCTGAAGAGGACATGCCCTTGAAATGGTTGTTTCAACAAGACAATGACCCAAAACACACTAGTAACGGGCAAAGTCTTGGTTCCAAACCAACAAAATTAATGTTATGGAGTGGCCAGCCCAATCTCCAGACCTTAATCCAATTGAGAACTTGTGGGGTGATATCAAAAATGCTGTTTCTGAAGCAAAACCAAGAAATGTGAATGAATTGTGGAATGTTGTTAAAGAATCATGGAGTGGAATAACAGCTGAGAGGTGCCACAAGTTGGTTGACTCCATGCCACACAGATGTCAAGCAGTTTTAAAAAACTGTGGTCATACAACTAAATATTAGTTTAGTGATTCACAGGATTGCTAAATCCCAGAAAAAAAAAATGTTTGTACAAAATAGTTTTGAGTTTGTACAGTCAAAGGTAGACACTGCTATTTTTTTGAACACACCCCTTTCAACTAATTGCCCAATTGCACAGCCTTAAGAGCGTGCATATCATGAATGCTGGGTCTCGTTTGTTTTCTGACAATCTACTGAACCTACTGGTAACTTATTTGCCACGTAGCAATAAAAAATATACTAAAAACCTTGATTATTCTGGTTAGTCACATTGTACTGCTATTATTTTGAACAATACTGTATACGCCACCCGAGCACCGGACACCAAGATCCCTTGCACTCAGCCGGCCGGCAAACAGGATCACGTGGCACCGAGGACGAGCACTGGACACTACAGGATTCAGCACTACACAGAGCACCTTTCAATAAAACACCCTCCGGGGCTTCACTTTTGCACCAAACCCTGTCGTGTGATTCTTCAGCCCGTGACACTGGTGGAGAATGCGGGCAGATTACCGAAGAATCACCGACTCCGCTGACTGTACTGGTTCACCAAGTTGTCCCCCCCCCCCCTTGCTATCTCGTCAGGCGGTGACTCCCTCCCCAGCTATGGAAGAGCTTCTCAAGCACCTGACGGAAATAAGCATTCGCCAGCAGCAGATCGTCAAGCACATGGCCACTCGCCAAAGCGAAACGGAGCGTGAAGTCGCCAGTCTCTGCTTCACAGCCGCTAAGCAAGCCCCGCTGTCGGACCCGCGCACTCAAGCCACCCAGCTCCTACCGAAGATGACCGTCCACGACGACATAGAGCATTATTTGGGCATGTTTGAATCCATCGCCGCACGAGAGGACTGGCCCCGTGAAGAATGGGCGCGGATACTGGCACCGTTGCTGACCGGGGAACCCCAACAGGCCTACTTTTCCATGCCAGCCCACCAAAAGGAATCCTATGATGAACTACGGAAGGAAATTCTGGCGCGTGTGAGTTTGTCCCCCATCACCGCGGCCCAATTGTTCCAAGCCTGGGAGTATAATAGTCGGTTGCCAGCCCGCGCCCAAGCTGCCGAACTCAACCACCTTGCCCATCACTGGTTGCTCGCCGGGAGCCTCAGCGCCGCCCAAGTGGCCGAATGTGTCGTCGTGGACCGGTATTTGTGCGCCCTGCCACGGCCCCTTCGGCAGGCGACCAGAATGAGGAATCCACGCACCGTGGGAGAGCTCGTCGAGGCCGTGGAGCTAGCGGAGATGACAATGCGACAAGAGGCTGGGGAGCGAGCACCACCATTTCCCCGGAGGGTGTACCAGGAGCGACGCACTCCAGAGGGCACCCAGCACACAGTCAGCAGGTCGGCGGTTCCCGGCATGCAGGATGCAGTCCATTTGGAGCCACCGCAAGGGGCACCCCAGACCGAGGTTACCATTAACGGCCGACCTTATACAGCCCTGTTGGACTCTGGAAGTGCGGTGAGCCTGGTCCAGTCCTCCCTGTTTCCCCCACGGACGGGAACCAAAGCGCGCCTCTCCATTACCTGCGTCCATGGGGACACCCAGAACGTGCCCACCCGACGAGTAACACTCTACACGAGGACTTGGAAGTGGGCGTAGTCAGGGACCTGCCCGTGCCCGTCCTGTTGGGGAGAGACTGGCCACGCTTCGAGATGGTGAGTCCCCCCCCCCCAAAAGTGCTAACCTTTTCTATGATGTGTTCCAGCAGGTACGGGGTGGGGGAAGTTTTATGAAGGAGCAGCTCGGGGACGACCGGCTGAAGCACTGCTGGAAGCAGGTGAGAGTGGTTGAGGGAAAGGAGGTCCAACCACCACCACACCCAACCCCACACTTTGTGGTTCAGAACGGCCTGCTGTACTGTGTCGCACAGCGGAGAGGGGAGGAGGTCAAGCTGTTGGTAGTCCCATGCACGAAGACACAGACGATCATCGAGCTCGCCCATTCCCATCCTATGGCGGGCCACCTGGGGGCGCAAAACACCACTCACCGAGTCCGGGACCGGTTCCATTGGCCCGGCATGGAGGCGGAGATCAAGCGGTTTTGTTAGGCGTGTCCGGACTGCCAACGGACGTCCCCCAAACTCCTCCCCCAGCTCTGCTAATCCCGCTGCCCATAATTGAGGTGCCCTTTGAGCGGATAGGAATGGACCTCGTAGGGCCGCTGCCGAAGTCCGCCCGGGGACATGAACAGATCCTCGTCATCGTGGATTATGCGACCCGGTACCCCGAAGCCATTCCACTGTGCAAAGCCACGTCCAAGGCCATCGCCCAGGAGCTCTTCCTGCTGTGCAGCCGGGTCGGCATACCCCGGGAGATACTGACCGACCAGGGCACCCCCTTCATGTCCCGGATGATGGCTGACCTCTGCCACCTCTTAAAAGTCAAGCAGCTTCGGACCACTGTGTACCACCCACTGACCGATGGGCTGGTCGAGAGGTTCAACCAAACCTTGAAACAGATGCTCCGCCGCGTGGCTGCGGACGACCGACGGGATTGGGATCAAATGCTGCCGTACGTCCTCTTCGGCATCTGGGAAGTCCCCCAGGCCTCCACTGGATTCACACCATTCGAGCTCCTGTTTGGGCGGCAGCCCCGTGGCCTGCTCGATGTCGCCCGAGAGGCCTGGGAGCAGCAGCCGACCGCCCATCGAACCACGATCGAGCATGTGAGGGAGAGGATCGACCGCGTCATGCCCCGCTTCCGGGAGCACTTCTTATATAAAAAGTGCATCATGATATATACATTTTTAGATATTTGAACTTTAAATAAGGCAAAAAAAATCTTAGCAATAAAAGCTATTTTTTGCAGCGTGAATGGATGAATGAGGTATTTAAACATGGCTTATGGTTTAAAAAGGGGGAGGAGACTGAAACTCTTGGTTTACAGAAGAAAACCTGCTCCCAGGTTTAAATTACTATGGTAACTTACAGAGAGGTTTAGTTAGTTCTTTTATTTTATTGGAAACGAAAACACTGAGTTTCCCTTTTCTGGGGTTAACAAACAAAACCCACTTTCAGGAATACATCCCCCGCTCTGAGTGACTGTCATCAGTCCACAATTGTTTCACCACCGGAGCAGATGTAGACAAGAATAGGGGTGGGATAATACAGGTACCTCACGATTCAATTCTGTGGCGATATGTGGTCCACGATATGATAATATCACAATTCACGATATCTACGATATTGAATATATTGGAAGAAATTTCATCAGCGATATATCATGATATATTTGACTGAAAAGAAAAAGAAGGAATAAGGGAATAAGGAAATAGTATGCATTTATTAATGCCAACATTTCCAACATTGTGCAAAGAAATATGCATTTGCATAATAACTCACTGCCTCCTGGTCTTAAATGTAAACACTATACATCTAGACAGATAAAAGTGCTTGAACATTACAAAACAACATGAACATTAACGTGTAAACCATAATACTGAAACGTCAGTAGTAAGTTACTGTAAACAGTGGACACATCAAGGCATATTCTTCTTGAGGAACACTAACTGATCAGCATGCTCAGATGTAAGAGCACACCTCTGAGCAGAGATTATGTCACCGGTGGTAGAAAAGATTCTCTCTGATGGCACGCTAGTCCCTGGCACACACAGGTACCTCTGGGCCAGCTTGGAAAGGTGTGGGTACTTGCATGCCTCAGATTTCCACCAACCCAATGGCTCATCTGAGAGTGGTAGAGGTGAGGATTCTTGATATTGCTGAACCTCCTTTTTAGCCTTGGAGTTAGGTGATGATGGGGTCAGGTAAGATCTGGCATGCTGGAATGTTTGTCCAAGGAGGTTTGCAAGTGCGGATCTCCTTTTCTTTGGTGTGTGTGGTGGTCGGTCCTCATCACTGGTGTCATCAGCAGGACCACTCTCTTCAGTGTTTCCTCCCTCCTCTACTTTACCATCAGACTGCATTCCCACATCTGCCTTCCCCTATAAGACAAAAAAAAACATTTGGCACATCTTAATTGTTATTTTTGTTATTAGTGAAATAACATGTTCATCACAACAAGAAATCATCAGCCCCTAATCATTTTAAAATTTAACACATCTTTGCACATGGTTAGATGACATTTTTCTACCAGCAGTGCAAGAGTTGAAAGATTAAAAGGTACAAATACAATGAGAATTTCAATGACCTAAGTAACTGCTGTTCAGTTTTTACAAGTTGTAATTACCATCAGGGCAGCAGCCTTGGACACAACCATGGCATACGTCTCCTGCACTTCTGAAGGCGACAAGAAGAGCATCGACTTAAACCTGGGGTTTAAGCCGGAGGCAACGTAGAGGAAGTTTTTCTCCTCTGCAGACATGTAGCGCTTTGATAGGTCTCCATGGATGGCACACTTTATGTCCTTGACGAGAGGGGCATCCTCAATTGTGCTGAGTGTGTCGCTCAGAAGTTGGGCGTGAAGAGGAGCAATGATGGAAACAGTTAAACTTTTCTCCTCACACATGCTCTTTGTTGCTACCAGTATTGGATGGAGGGCTTTCACAACCTCTTCTGCATTCTTGATGTCTCCATCAGTCAGGGTAGAGATGTCAGTGGTATTCTTTCTGACCTTTAAAGAAGGAAGGAAAAGAACAGAATGAAATCAAAAGTTTAAACTTTATAAGGCACATATTCCTTATTAATCCAGACCAAGAAGTCAGGAAAAAGCACTTTACACTTAGGAACAAAATATATATCATGTTAACAATAATATTTTATAACACATTACAGTTATCATATGCAATTCAGTAACAAAACAATAAATGCCTTACCTCTGGAGATAAGAGGGCAGCAGTAACAGCTGGCTGTTGCTCAAGAAACCGGCTGATCATCTCATAGGCACTGTTCCATCGGACAACAACATCAGTTATCAGCTTGTGGTGCTGAAGGCCTAACATCTTCTGGTTCCTCTTCAGTGCCTCAGCTGCTGAGGTGCTCCTGTGGAAGAATGTGCAAATTCTCCTAATTCTCCCGAGCAGTCGAGCGACATTTGGCAGTTTGAGGGCACGCTGCACCGCGAGTTTCAAAACATGAGCGAAACAGCGAACGTTCGGATATCCAGCAATCTCAACAGCTACGGACATATTCGCTGTGTTGTCAGTCACCACTGCTGGCTCTTTCTCGGTGAGCTTCCACTCATCTACAGCCTTCTTACGCACCTCTGCCATGTGAGCGCCAGTATGACTGTCATTCATAGCCCGAGTCTGAAGGACTTAGCTTTGGGCATCCCAGTTGTCGTCTATGAAGTGGGCAGTAATAGTTACGAAGGACTCGGTGGCCCTTGACGTCCAACCATCACAGGTTAGTGCAACTCGTTTAGCAGACCGGAGCACACCCTCCACTTTGGCTCTGGTATCTGCATACAATGCAGGGATGACTTTGTCTGTAAAGTGCCGACGACTCGGTATCTCGTATCTCGGTTCCAGTGTTGTCAACATTCTGCAAAATCCATCATTCTCGACCACGCTGTAAGGGCAAAGGTCCTTGCAAATAAATTCGGGGATGGACTTGGTGATACTCTGTGCCCTCGGCGACCCAAAGGGGAGCTTTGCTTTGAACGCAGTAGTGATTGTCGGCTGACTTGGTTTGCCCTCATTATCACCTGAGAGTAGTTCACCGTAATAGCGAACGAGGTGCATTTGCAGATTCATAGTGTTGCTGTTATATTTTATCTTTGCAAAGCAGTTCTTGCAGATTGCATAGTCTTTATCCAGTGCCTTTCCGCCGACTGTCTCATAAAACCCGAAGTGTCTCCACACTTTAGAGTGGAAACTAGCGGGTGGGTCTTTGATTAGTTTTTTATTGTTTTCCGCCATTCTTCTCGCTTCTCTTTTTTCTGCAATTCTCTGTTGTTGTTAGTTAACTTGTTTTCTTCACCGGCCGCTGTTTGCGCCACTTTACCCCTATTTACTCGAACAGCGCCCCCCGCAAACAGAATGGTAGATATTGGGTAGTGACAGTGACACTGACAACGGGTAAATTGATCATTTTGTGTTGTAATAAAATATAGATATTAGGCGTTAGTGTATCGATTATTCATTGCGACAGAGAGCACAACAATATATTGCAATATCGATTTTTTTCCCACCCCTAGACAAGAATGACAGTTCTTGATGAAATAATGAACATAGCAGTCATCAATTACTGACATCTGAGCCACTGAAGATACAGTGGTTAAAAATTGTCTCTGAAGGGAATGCACCTCTGATCTACTAAATGCGTCTATATCGTGTGAATCATTGGTGATCCAGATTCACCTACAGTAGAATTGTGTACGTTTTTTTTATTTTTTTATAATAATGTGCAAATTAGCAAATTTTACAATGAATGCAGTTTTAAGTAAACAGTCCCTCAGAGAGCAGCTCTAAAGAAGGGGTGGAGTCAGCAGAGATCATTAACATTTAAAGGAGCATGCAACAAAACGGCTTGCTGAGAACAGCTGTTTTTGACAGGGTACAAAAGGTGTTGTTTTACACAACCAATGAGAAATTATAACCAAACTATGTTACAGACTTTTCATTGAGATCCTAAGGAATTATATCAACTTGCGGAAAATGGGCATTATATGACCCTATTAAATCTACACAGTTTATAGGAATATAATTACCTGCAATTCAACATGTACAGTTACAAATACATGTAAATTTTGTACATATGGCATGTTTAAATCAATAATAAATGTGCTGGTAATTTCTTTGTTGTCTAGGAAAGCGAGTTCATAAACACTGTGATGAGTTCACAAGCACGACATGTGATTCATGTCCCATCAGGACTTACACTCATATTCCTAATGGATTAACAGAATGTCTGCCCTGTTCTGTGTGTGATACGAGTGAGTAAAACTTTTTCATCATGGGTTCATGCTTTCAAATATATTGTATTTTTTTCCTTTTAGCTGTTTGACTCAATTGATTCATTAGTTTTCTTTCTTGTTGAAGGTAATGGGCTGACAGTAAAACAGGCATGTACATTAAAATCAGACACAGTGTGTGGACCTCTTCCTGGTTATTACTGTATTGACTCGCTCTATAACTGTAAAAGAGCCAAGAAACATTCATCCTGCTCACCTGGACAATACATCAACCAAACAGGTCAGTCTTTTAATATACATCTATACAAACTGAGAGGAATAACTCTCTATTAAATAACTCAATTATGGAAATATGTATGTTGTTACAAAGCAGCTTTACTATTTATTTCACCTAGAGAAAGTATTAAGTGATTCCTCGTGATAGACATTGCTTGCTTGTGTTTCCTTATATATGGACCTGAAAATATCTAGTAAATTGTTAGTTATGTGAAGATTAATTTAGTGTCAGATGCTCTACTGAATGCTGATGTGATCGTCTGTGAGACTGTGTTTATTGCTCATGTACTGATGCTGTGTGTTTAATTGTATTTGTATAGGAACAGAGTTCAGAGATACAGTGTGTGAGCACTGTCCTGCTGGTTCATATTCCAATGGTACATTCTGCATATTGCATACAGAGTAAGTATTAATATTTTAAAACACTGACACCTTCTTAAATTAAATGTTTTTTTTTTAATTGCTTCACTAGATGTTTTCCTCAAGAGATATTTTTTGTAGTTTATCTTGAGTTCTGTATCTCTCTCTAACAGCTGTGAATCTCTACACAAGACAACAATCAGAGAAGGAACAGATACGACTGATGCTGAGTGCAGTGATGGAGCATCTTTACTGACAGTGATTCTGAGTGTGTGTGGAGTGTGTTTACTGATATTTACTGTCATAGCTGTAATTTTTGTAAAGAAGAAAATAGCAAAAAAGCAAAATAATGGATCATATCAAGTTACTAATACTCAAGATACGAACCTGTCAACTTTTTGAATCATGTAATGTTTTTAAATAGTTTTTATATTAAAGTACCAGGTTTTTTCACTTCATTTACATCGATATCAATGAGCTTAATTGAGCTGAATGATGAAATCACTGAATTCAGTGATGAACTGCCTTTAACCTGTTAGCAAGCACCCCCCATTATGGGACTCACAGATGAAAGTGCTCTACCAAACTTATAATTGTAACAATTTCCTACTTTAGTGTGTTACAAACATAATTTTGGTGTCGTTGGAAAGAAGACCCTTTGGGCTTGACTTTTTATCAACCGGATTTGATAATGCTTACACAAATGTAGCAAATACAGTCTTTATAAGCTTTCCATTGAAAAACAGCGATCTGTCGTCGATGCTTGAGGCTTAGATCTTTATAATGATATATGGATTGTCAAGATTAAATTTGTCCCGTTTCATTTAATCTATTCATAAACACTGACACGTGCAAGTTGAAAGGCGTTCAGGACGCGGGCATCTTTGTGCAGGTTAACTGTCATTTTGCAGTATTGACACACTGTTTCCTAGGGCTGTAGTACTCGAGTCCAGTCTTGAGACATTTTTCTGTCGTCTCGGACTTGTCTCGGACTCGTTGAATGTGCACTCGGACTTGTCTCAGACTTGGCCACTGGACTCGCCAAGTCTTCTAGTTGGTCTCAACCGAGTCCAGCAAAAAAATAAAATAAAAAAATTCTCCTTCAAAACATAACCACATTTGCATGATGTCGCGACTGAAAACGTGTGGAAAACGCTAGGCGCGCCGCTCTCCTTATTTCCAAAGCACTCTGTAGCCTGCACTCTACGCTTGCGCTCCAGTGGCGTCTGCTGTTGCTGGGCAACCATGACCCGCTCTCCATGATGACGCATAAGTTTCAGCAAAGAATAAATGGATTTCCAGCACTAAACATCCCTTTCAATAGCTCTGCTAATAGATTCATTTAAAAAATGGCTTTCCTTGTACAGCTATGATCATCTGTTTCTCCATCTTAGCTTTCAGTATTGTTCCGGGAAAGGATGTGCATGACCAGCGGTGCACTTGCTGCGACCTTAAAAGTTTAGATGTTTCTAATTTAATTTTCTACCCGTTAGATTGCCTCGGCGCCGAGTAGTCTATGCAAGCACTAGTACAGTATGACAAAAATTTCACTTTATTTATGTGCGCATGCCCAGTAGAGCCAAACGGATCACTTCTAGCCTTGCTGTGCGCATGCGTCATATCCCGAACTTTGCGTGTGTCTGTGCACTGTGCCAAGGCATCAGTCATTTTTGACCACAGACATAATGTCAGCAAAAGCAGCATTATTAAGTAAATAAAATGAAAATAAAGTACATAAAAATAATTTGACCTTACAGCTCCAAACTCTGTTCTAGAGGGCCAGTGTCCTTTATAGTTTAGCTCCCAGGGTCGGACTGGGGGTAAAACCAGTGTTCATTACCAGGCCCCAGTGGAAGAGAGGGCCCTTGAAAAGTATGAATCTGAAATATATTTTATTTTACCTGGATATTTTATTTTATGCTTTTTGATCATTACAAATAATAATGTACAATTATTTTCTTAGAATAGGAGATATGCTGTCTCTCGCATCACATACATTATCAGTAGTTAAGTATGTGGTCTTGAAGAGGACCCTTTTTTCTCTCATTTGGACTCGGTCTTGACTCGGTCTCGACTAGTCCTGGACTTGACTTGACTTGGACTCGACAAAGCTGGACTTGACTACAGCTCTACTGTTTTCCTAATTAAAGGGTAACTAAACCCCTGGTCAGAGCCTGACTCCACCCACTGACAATATTTGAAAAATGCTGAAAAGTGTGCAGATCACAGCAGAGATAGAGGGGATGAACCGAGGTGAACCTGAGACCCGCAGTGACAGATTAACTGACAGCTGCTGTCAGAATCGCTGAAATGGAGAGTGACTGTAGTGACGCAAGTAGCTTTGCAACAGAGCGTTCATTTGAAGTAGAAGACTTTTCTCCCTTACCTTCACCTGAAGTGGAGGATGTCGAGGTGTCTGTGGACACGGGGCCAGGGCCTGAGCCTTATCAATTCAAGCCGCTGGTTCTAACTGCGGTCTTAACTACCGCATCGCGATCGGCACTGCGTCACTTTTCAGTGCGAGCTGTGTGGAGAAGCCCATTTTCACTTCCATTGTGTTGGAGAAGCAATCCCGTGTAAAATGCAGTTTGCACACTCCAGCTCTAGGCGGGAACTCACGGTCAAGGATCCTAAGGACTGCGATTGGAAAGAGACTCACTGTGGCTAGATCCTCAGAAGCTGAAACTCTCAAAGTTCACTCCTAATTGAGATTGTAGATAAAGTTACAGGGATAGTTGGCAGTAATGAACTTAAGTCTGCCGTAAAGCAAAAAGAAGAAGACGCCTCACGCACCTGCTGTAGAAAACACGCTCAGGACAGTTTGGACATTGTGGTGAATCAAAGGTAAAATATGATATAAATACTGTTCAGTTTATTGCACAGACTGATCGTTTTGTGCCTAGACACAATCAATAATGATATTTCCATAATATTTATGCTTGCAGAAATATACATTTGTTTACATTTTGCATCAATGTGAATTTGGTTCGTTATGTTCAGATGTTCGGTAACTTAGGGGTTATGTGTGGAGTTTTCTCTCTTCTTTGTGTCAGAGGTTATTTATACATATATAATACATACTTTCAAATATAATTTATTTTGTGATGCAAATCAGAATTTTCATCTGCTGTAACTCCAGTTTTCAGAGTTAAGATCCTTCAAAATATAATTAATATATTGATTTATTACCAGTGCTGGAAAGTGTTTTGGTGCTTAATATTTTTTTGGAACCTGTGAGATTTTGTTTAGGATTATTTGATGAATAGAAAGATAAAAAGAACTTTATTGATTGTAAATCAACATATTGTAATTATTTCTGAAGGATTATGTGATTATGTGTATATATATATATATATATATATATATACATACATACAGTCAGGTCCATAAATATTGGGACATTGACACAATTCTAATCTTTTTGGCTCTATACACCACTACAATGGATTTGAAATGAAACGGACAAGTTGTGCTTTAACTGCAGACTTTCAGCTTTAATTTGAGGGTATTTACATCTAAATCAGGTGAACAGCGTAGGAATTACAACAGTTTGAATTTGTACATGCCACTTTTTAAGGGACCAAAAGTAATGGGACAGATTAACAATCATAAATCAAACTTTCATTTTTTAATACTTGGTTGCAAATCCTTTGCAGTCAATTACAGCCTGAAGTCTGGAGATCAATTAGACATCAGCGTACGCTGGGTTTCATCCCCGGTGATGCTTTGCCAGGCCTCTACTGCAACTGTCTTCAGTTCCTGCTTGTTCTTGGGGCATTTTCCCTTCAGTTTTGTCTTCAGCAAGTGAAATGCATGCTCAATCGGCTTCAGGTCAGGTGATTGACTTGGCCATTGCATAACATTCCACTTCTTTCCCTTAAAAATCAATTTGGTTGCATTCGCAGTATGCTTCGGGTCATTGTCCATCTGCACTGTAATGCGCTGACCAATGATTTCTGAAGCATTTGGCTGAATATGAGCAGATAATATTGCCCGAAACACTTCAGACTTCAGACACTTCAGACGGTGTCAGCAGCCACATCATCAATAAATACAAGATAACCAGTTCCATTGGCAGCCATACATGCCCACGCCATGACACTACCACCACCATGCTTCACTGAAGAGGTGATCATGAGCAGTTCCTTTCCTTCTCCATGCTCTTCTCTTTCCATCACTCTGGTACAAGTTGATCTTTGTCTCATCTGTCCATAGGATGTTGTTCCAGAACTGTGAATGCTTATTTAGATGTTGTTTGGCAAACTCTAGTCTGGCCTTCCTGTTTTAGAGACTCACCAATGGTTTACATCTTGTGGTGAACCCTCTGTATTCACATGGTGAAGTCTTCTCTTGATTGTTGACTTTGACACACACATACACCTACCTCTTGGAGAGTGTTCTTGATCTGGCCAACTGTTGTGAAGGGGGTTTTCTTCACCAGGGAAAGAATTCTTCGATCATCCACCACAGTTGTTTTCCATGATCTTCCGGGTAGTTTGGTGTTTGGATAGCAACCAAAGAGATTTTTAAGGGAAAGAAGTGGAATGTTATGCAATGGCCAAGTCAATCACCTGACCTGAAGCCGATTGAGCATGCATTTCACTTGCTGAAGACAAAACTGAAGGGAAAATGCCCCAAGAACAAGCAGGAACTGAAGACAGTTGCAGTAGAGGCCTGGCAAAGCATCACCGGGGATGAAACCCAGCGTACGCTGATGTCTAATTGATCTCCAGACTTCAGGCTGTAATTGACTGCAAAGGATTTGCAACCAAGTATTAAAAAATTAAAGTTTGATTTATGATTGTTAAAACCCTTTCGAGTCGATTAACGCATATATGCGTTTTGAGTCATTTTCTCCTAATAACCCCGAAAAGAACTTAAATTACACTTTCAGTTTTAATCGTACAGATAAGAGCAATACATCAATCGAATCCGTAAAGGGTCTAGTTTTTTTTGGATACAGACATAATAACAAAAAACCTTTGTGCACTTATAAAATAAAGCTAACAAACAAGGTGCGCTGTCTACAGTCTTTGTCTCCGCTGATCGTCATGTACAAACATTTCATTAAAATGAACTGTAACTCCGTGAATACTCAACGAAGAGACATGAGAGAGATATCTATAGAAAGCCTGGAATGTCTACTTTTAAACTAAACAAGTGCTGCCGAAAACAAATATTCTGAGATAAAGTAATCCATATGAAAACAACGCAATGTCTGTTTTTCATATCTCCGCTCATTATATCTAATGTGACCACGCCCCCGCGCTTAACGCAAACTGAAGCGCGCGGCTTGAATACGCCCACACAGAAGACAAAGCAGACAGACTGTTCTTCAAGTTTTTATTTTATTTTACTGTTTGCTTCGCGATGAGAGGAATAAGACATAATTCACCCCAAAAAGATGTGGTGTGGTTGAGGATTTGAGAAATGGATTTCCTCAGAAAAAAGAATGAAGCACTTTATTCAGCAGAGATCATAAACATGAGTAAGTCTCTTTTTATTTATTTGTACTAGTTTTCACATAACGTGTAAACATTTTACTAGTCAGACTTTTTCCAAAGACTTTTTCCAAACTATAATTCCTGACTAAACGTATAATCAAGTGAAACATTATTAAGTTTCAATAACAATATACAATACTATACCATTCAAAAGCTTGATGTAAATAATATAAATGTGACAAATAGAGATAACTCTAACAAATGTAAAAACAATGCAGTTCTTTCGATTTATTCCCCCTAAAAAAACCTGAAAAATATTATCAGCTCTTTTCAACATTAATAATAATAATAATAATGATGATGATAATAAATGGGGTTTATTTGGTAGAAAATAAGATTGTTAAAATGATTTCTGAAGGATTGTGTGACTGAAGTAAGGATGCCAAAAAATTGTTTGAAAGTCAGCTTTGATTGTTCCTAATAAACTGTTTAACTGCTCCCCCAAGTGGATATTAAATTATGTTGTGGGATAATTAAATATATTCTTAATAAACTACAAACTAAAATTATATACTTTTATTTTGTTCTCACATTCTTTCTTGTAAGTCCTCCCTCACAGTGGCACAGCTGAATGGGAGGCTCATTATGCGGGTCTTTGTCTTCTCAGGTGTAAATCACAATGATATTCATGATAGTTGACGCCTACTCGCATATGACTTTTACCAACAAAAAGTGTCTTAGAAAATTTAAATCAATATATTGTTTTCTGTGAATGAGTAAACAAGATGATTTTCACATCATTCAGAAAGAAAAATTCTAGGCTACAAGCTCCAGTTCTCAACTTTTCCGGCAACCAATTTTATGTATGTGTTTTATTGCCTTATTCAAGTGATTTAACATTTTTAGTTTTTCACTAACCATGCATAACATTTTTTTTTCTCAAAAATACAATCATGTACATGCATGCCTTTCACATATTATTATAGCCCAGTTTGTGCTGATTACAGTGATATTAGACTTTACCCATTTAGATATTTATAAGAAACTGAAAAAAGCACAAATGTCAGGGCATGACAAAACTTCTCAAGGCCCCAAAAATACCCTTAGACTCCAGAGGGTTAATCTGTCCCATTACTTTTGGTCCCTTAAAAAGTGGGATGTACATATACAAACTGTTGTAATTCCTACGCTGTTCACCTGATTTAGATGTAAATACCCTCAAATTAAAGCTGCAAGTCTGCAGTTAAAGCACAACTTTGTTCGTTTCATTTCAAATCCATTGTGGTGGTGTATAGAGCCAAAAAGATTAGAATTGTGTCAATGTCCCAATATTTATGGACCTGACTGTATATATATATGTATGTATATATAACTATTCAGACTAGTACTTTTACTTGAGTAAATATTTCTATAAGTACTTTTACTTTTACTTGAGTACAGTTTTTTACCCACTTCTGGTTACAGTTGTTAGTATGCACTTTCAAAGCTTATTTTTACTTGTCTTGTATGGAATAATATTTGCTTAAAAAAATTAACGTAATTTTTTCAGAATCTATTAAAAATATGGCATTACAAAAGAAGAAGAACATACAAAAAGAAAAAGAAAAGATGAACTCAGTCGCACAAATGTAACAGGCTCTTATCTTAAATATGCTTCATTCTTTAATGTTTTTCAAAGATTAGTTTTCGCTAATCGTGGATTCTGAATGCATTGCCACAGATTTCACTTACACTTCGCACTTCGTTTGGTGTTTTGACACAAACTTCTCATGGGGGCGGGTTTAACAGTGATCTACTCTGATTGGATGGTGAGCTTTTGTTGGACAGGTATGAGGCACCTTGTAGGATTTAAATCAAACTTCGCTTATCAATAAATACATAAAACATGTGCATATACACAAATAAATTACTCACATATACATGCATACTACTGGATGTTCAAAAAATACATGTGAACACATATGAAATCGATACCAATACATATAATGTTAGCAATATATCCATACACACTTGTGAATAACTTGTGTATACATATAAACTCGATGCACACATACACATCCATAAAACACTCGCGCATACATAAAAAATTACATTTTTCCAGGCCTGGATTTTAGTTTGTGTTTTGGTTTTGTTTGTGCGCGGCAGACGGCCGTGTGGGGCTGCTGCGCTGTTTTGTGTTTATTTGATTATTAAAGTTTGATTTGATTGTCCGCCGGTTCCCGCCCCCTCCTTCCCGATGATTGTGATGGTTTTAGTATTACAACATAACAATTAAGACAGTGAGGTCCATACCAGCTAAGATTTTTGGAAGCCTTAATGATCTGAAACAAACAAGACGACAGCCAGAAGGTGCACAGTAATGTGCTCATGCTTATAATGGGGAGGGAGGGAGGGTTGCGAGCCGTTGAGCATACTTACCGAGCAGTAGTGCCATGTATATATATGTCCTGTGTCTAATAGGAGAGAGGTGGTGAAGACCAAAAAATTTGTTATTTGAATATTATTTATATTTATTTTAAAGTTTTAGTGCATGATGAAGTTTACTGCATGAGTTAAAGTCTGCATGAACATGTAGGATCATATGACAGACACAGGGAGAGTGTCTACATTAAGGAACATATGTACATGTAATGTGTTCCACTGATGCATAGGGTGGCTTCTTCTTTCCACCAATGTATGCATGTATAAATATACCAACTGATTTTAGCATGAAGTAAACATTCTATTTTAAACAAACCAACATGTTTCTGTACCTTGTAACTGCTGAAAAGGACTGTGTAATTTTAAAATACCAGTTGTGTTGCCAATAAATCTGTCAGACAGCTAAATTTGAGAAATTCAATTTGATGTAACTAATTGAGTTGTTCTGATCAGTGGACTTCCAAAATATTTGAATGAAGCTGGTAAAAGTGGATCTTTTAGAGTAAAAAACCATTTAGTCAAATTTTCAGGAGAACAAGCCGTAATGCGATTTAGCAATTACATGATTAGAAGTGGTAGAATGTGGCGAGTCTGCAATAAGGGGCAGGTAAAACTCTAAAACATGTCTATACTAAAAAGCCGCACGTGTGGGAAAGTTATAAGTTATTAGAATAGGAGCGGTTTAAAGTGGCGGGTCTGCGCTAAAGGTAGTGCTGTTTTGGGAACCCTAAAACGTTTAAACACGATAAAGTAAAGGTACAGTACCTTTATGAATTATAGTGGCTAGAATCGTGGGCCTTCTGATTTTGACAGTAAAGCTGTTCAATGTTTGGGAAAGAGACAGATCAGCTCAACTGAAAAGGAAAAAAGGGAATTATAGGAATATTTAGGATTTAACTTTGTTCTCTTTATCTTTCTTTGTTTTATTTTGAGTTGTCAGCTAGAGAGAAAGGAAGAGAAGGGAGGGCAGGACCCATCCCTTCAGCAGCACACACACACACACAGACACCGATACTCACATGCACACACAGAGTTAAATATATCCCTGCTGCTGAGAGCCTGAGACACAGATCCTCTGCAAAAATGACAGAGACTGGCTGCAACAGCAGAACCATATCTGCTTGGTACTTGGAAAAGAAGAACAAGAAGCAAGCAAAGTTAGGACTTTAAAGAAAGGACTGAATGTTGATGCTTCTTTGGATGAACAGTTTAAATGGTTCATGATCCAAAAAGACTCAGTCAAGTTGAAAGCCTTTCCGATCCTGGCAGCTAACTGGATTGTCAAGCAAGGTGGTATTTGTTGCAGTTCAGATGGGAGTCCAGTTTCACTTTTTGAAGCAATGAAGCCTCAGATTGAAGCATATAACAAGTTGAATAAAATCATGTCTATTACATGTTCAGAAAAATATAACACAATCATTGATGATTCATTTGATCCAGATTGGACAAATATAATAGCCGAGGCTGAAAGAAAATATTTGCAAGAACCAGTAAACTCAGCAAAAACTGTAATGCCTCCTCCATACAACCCAATTTATCCAGCTTTGCCTGGACAATGTAAAGTTTCTAGTAAGCCAAATGGAGGGCCAGTTGACAAAATACTTATTGCATCCGCACAGGCTGCTCCAGTAATAACCAGATCCAAAACAGCCCAGCCAAACAGAGACATGTCGCGATATGCACCAGCACCTGCTTCTGATTGGGGTGATGAGACAAGAGAAGATGACATGATCACAGTTGATAAGGTCGGTCCTGAATTCTCTTCACCTGCTGTTAAAAAGGAAGAATTACAATCTGAAATAATGACGGAAGATAGACCATTCACACCAGGAGAACGTCAAGCCATTCTTACAGCTTTGCCTCCTCTGAAGAGACAAGATCCAAACACAGAGTTTTGGTGAGAATTAGATTCCTTGGTTGAAGCACATCAAATGTCTCTAAAAGACATACACACTAATGTGAAAGCTAAAATCCCAAGAGATAGATGGGAACGCTTGCCAGCGTCAATAATGACACCCCAATGGATAGACTTGTGGGTTGATGGCCAGGGACGACCCCTGGGGCTTTGGAGAGCCTTAGATGAGTTCCGAAAAGAAATCCAAAATACCCTGGGCATCGGTAAGATTCCTTTCACATCAGTAACATTGATTAAGCAAAAATATGAATCTCCAGATGAATATGCCCTGCGTAAATGGAATGCTTATGAAAGATGGTCTCGCTGTGCTAAGAAAGAACCAGACAGAGATGATGTACAGTTTACTGACACACTAGTGGATGTTTTAGCACAAAATATCAACAAGCCTTATTACTTGGAGTCAATCCAGGAGAAACATTTGACCAAATTATGCAATGGGCTGGTCGTCTAGAGATAGCTATTAGATCAAACAAGGATGAAGGAAACAGGCCAAATCGAAGAGGAGTGGCATTCGTTCAATCCAACAGCGATGCAGAGAAGATGTTGAAGGTATGCCACAATTGTGGAAAGCCTGGCCACATCATAAAAGACTGTTGGGCTAAAGGTTGTGGAGCTGAAGGTAAAGCCCCATCATTTAAAAAGGTAAATGCCAAAAACAATGATAAAACATCTAGAGGAAAGACGTGGACTGAAGCACAAGTTCGTCAGCTCATTGAGGGACTTCTGAACAAGTTCATCAGCTCATTGAGGGAATTTTGCACCTAAAAGAAGAATAAGTGCCCCTCTGTAAGAGTAAGAATAAAAGGGACAATCGACTTTCAATCCCTGCCTTGACAGGGAGCCATCCATATGACTGTCTAAAAGTTAAGGAGATATCTCACTATGCTGGACAGAGCTACCAAAGAAAACATCCAGAAGATGCGAGAAGCTCAGCAGCAGTGGGATGAAAAACACACCACTACTGACATTCCACACATTCCCGAGTTAGGTAGTTTTGTTATGGTCAAACGAATTGCTAGGAAAGGTTTAGAGCCTAGGTGGGAAGGACCATATGAGATACTTTTAACAACAGATACAAGTGTGTGCCTTAAAGGGAAGGGTGTAGGAAAAGATAGATGGTACCATTGGTCACAAGTTAAGCCTTGTTTAGTGAATGAACAAAATGACAGCGATAGCTTATGGCCTGAAATTGAGCAATGTTCATCCATTACTTTTAAAGATTGGGTAACAAGAAGTGATGTTTAATGATTTCCCTGCTTCCTTTTCAGGAATCAGTTCCATTGACATTGATTATAGATGGTTGGTTGCAAGTTATTCTCGATACACAACATCACTGGTATGCTTGTTTTTAATTTTATTTGGTGTTTACCAAGGAAGTCAAGCTTTATGGACTCCTCGGGTTCAAGGAATAACTCAGAATGCAACTCTGAAATCTGGTCAACATTTTACTCTACCCTTTATTTCCAAATGGGGATTATGGGATTGGGTGCCAAGTAATGATAAAGATCTTGCTAAATATCGAGAGGGCATCTATGGTGGATGTAACTATCACCATGAATGTTACAAAAGTAGAGTAATTTGACCAGTTCAAAATGGGGAATATTCGAATAGTGGTCAAAGACAAGAAATTTGTTCAAAAGAACAATGTGAAATTGTGGGGTTAGACCTCATAACTTCTTCTAATGTGGAAATGAATTTCATATTGAATTGTACTCACATGCTTACAATATGGGATTCGTTGGATCGAGGGTGTGTTTATCCCATAGTGTTGCCATGTGAGGGGTTCTTAAGAGATACTGCCTCCAGAACGACAAGATTCAAGGGAAATTATTTAAGAGTATGGCATTCAGAAGATGAGAACAATTATTATGAAACTGAACTAGAAAATGGGGAAATTGGACGGTGTTTTTATCTCTCTGCAGAAAAGACAAACAAAGCTAAAACATGCCCTAATACAACTAATGTGCCAGTTCATGGTATCTTGTTACCAAAAGAAACCAAAACCTTGGTAAATGAAGCCCACATGGTGCGACAACGTATCAATTATAATTTGATGTCTCTGCGTACTGTTTTTGATCAGTCCTATTGTGGAAATTTTACTAAAATAAGGAGTTGGTTGGAAGAAGAAGTTAAATATTATACCTCCAAAGATCCTCTTAGTAGTCAAAATCGTAAACCTCTAAGTATATGGGGAGATATAGCGGGGGTATTTGGTTCTGTCAATTCAATTAGTAATACTGCTCAAATGAGTCAATTAAGTAAATATACTCAGTGGGTGGGAAAAATGTCAGGGAAAGGACTTACTGAAGCTCTTCAGGGTTCTATACATATTATAGCAGCGGGTCAACATCTTAATAATGCTGCAAAGGAATTGGCAGACGCATTAGCAAAATCATCTAATTTTGAGACACACCATGCAGCGTGTTTATTTTTAGCTCAAAATTTAAAGGATCAAATGGTGGAAGATGTTCAAGTTATTCGGATGGGTCAAGTTCCTGAACGAATAGCTGAATCTTTGTTATTGGTTTTTGGTAATCAACTTAATTTAACTTCTGCTAAACATATTCCATTATTTAAAATTGCAATAGATGAGAAATCTTTAACAAGTTCTGGAGTACTACCTTTAATTATGGTATGGCCTCAATATGAAAAGCGCAACATAATGACAGTTAGTAAATTCCAATCAATGGGAATTAGACAAGGAAATGCAGTAAGTAGATTAGGGAAAAATGGATATTGGGCTGAGGGGAAACCACCGATGATTTCTACCACAGACTGTTGTGTTGAGGAACATGAGTTGGTAATTTGTTCATGTTCTACAATGTTTAGTCTATCTCTAAATGGATCTGCAGTTTGGGAGGTAGTTCCTTTAGATCAAGCCACAGGTGCATGGCAGGTGTCAGAAGCACAGTGGTGTATATTACATGATGGAATAAGTGAAAATATGATATATGGGGGGAAGTTGTGTCCAATTCCTCCTGATCCATTTTGCATTGAAATTCTCTATCCTCTTCATTTAGGTGGAATACATGTTCCACACGTGCAATTGCTGCAGGTAGAACCACAGTGGTGGAATAATGATTTAGTGGAGGAAAGGAATTATGAACTCTTTGAAATGGTTAAGATAGTCAAAAAGACTGTCAAAGCAGCTCAAGAGGAAGGAATTCAAGCAAAGGGACATATTGTCATAGCAAATGGAGTAGCTAAATTATTGTCTGAAAGGAAATTAACACAAATTCCAGGGAATTTATCATGGTCAGACTGGATAGTTCTTACTATGGTAGGAGTTCTTGTGTTTATGTTAATAATACACATCATAATATGTGTTACTAGAAGGAGAGGTATTAAACCTACCAAACTAGTTATTTCTAACCATATGGATAAAGCAGAGCATGGGAAATATAGAGTAAGATAGGATATTTCATACATTGCACACTTACAAACACAACCTCACAAACAATCAACACCTGCTTACTGATTTTCAACCCCAAGGGATAGGATAGGATTCTTTACCATCAGTATTTATGTTAGTTTGTTATTTTGGCCAGGAACTGGAGGAGTTCAGGTACCGGACAAGTCCAGGCACTGGTGAAGATTTATTATTTTTTCCTTTCCTTTAGATAACTGGGGTTCATTTTAAATACATACACATAGACATATGTGGGGGAAGTCGTGGCCTAATGGTTAGAGGGTTGGACTCCCAATCGAAGGGTTGTGGGTTCTAGTCTCGGGCCGGACGGAATTGTGGGTGGGTGGTAGTGCATGAACAGCTCTCTCTCCACCTTCAATACCATGACTTAAGCCGCGTTTCCACCGCAGGAACTTTACCCAGGAACTAGGGACTTGGTCCGGTACTTGGTGTGTTTCCACCGCAGGAACCAGGAACTAAATAAAAGTTCCGGGTAAAAAAATGCCCCCCAGAAAGTCCCTGCTGGCGAGGTGGTACTTTTTTAAAGTTCAGGAACTTTCGGGGGCGGGACTTTGGCGCTAAACATGCTGATTGGTTGAGTTCACGCAGCATTGGTTGAGTTCAACCACCATTTATTCGGATCAACATTTTCAAAATATTACTGTTATTGTGTCATGAAATGTAATTTTAAAAGTATTTCAGGCGAGAATGTAGTTGTTTGAAACTCAAATCTTTTGTTTATTTATAAAGACAGCGCCTATTTAAAAATGTGTTTCGCCGATCTCTGCGACGGTGAGCTCCACTCGATCAGCGGGAGCTCAGTCCTCATGTATCCGCCGAGAAGCAGCCTCAGCTTGGATAGACCTTCTGATATGTGCCGCTGGCTCTGATGTCTCTTCAGTGGTTAAACATAACATATAATTCAGCTGCGGGGTAAATCTAACAGGTTTTCTTTGGTCTGTATTCAATTTATCTATATGTTAAAATGAAAATAAAAAGGCAAGTCTATATAATATTTCTTTCATTGTAATGGCTTTATATAACGTTACAATAATCCCTGAACTAAGTACATTTCTACAGCTGTTATTATGTTTAAATGAAAATGAAAGGAGGCAGTGGTATTTTATATCCTATTTCGTTTTATTGTAAATATACTGAGGGGAAAATTGCAGTAGCCAAAGCAATCTGAGTTCATGCAGCATTGGTTGAATTCAACCACCATTTATTCGGATAATTTTCAAATATTACTGTTATTGTGTCATGAAATGTAATTTTAAAAGTATTTCAGGCGAGAAGTAGTTTTTTAAAACTCAAATCTATGGTTTATTTATGAAGATCATGTCTATTTAAAAAATGTGTTTCGCCGATCTCTGCGACGGTGAGCTCCACTCGATCAGCGGGATCTCAGTCCTCATGTATCCGCAGAGAGCAGCCTCTCCTGGGATAGACCTTCTGATATGTGCCGCTGGCTCTGATGTGTCTTTAGTGGTTAAACATAACATATAATTCAGCTGTGGGGTAAATCTAACAGGTTTTCTTTGGTCTGTATTCAATTTATCTATATGTTAAAATGAAAATAAAAAAGGCAAATCTATATAATATTTCGTTTCATTGTAATGGCTGCATATACACATTTTCCTGAACTAAGTACATTTCTGCAGCTGTTATTATGCTTAAATGAAAACGAAAGGAGGCAGTGGTATTTGATATCATATTTCGTTTTATTGTAAATATACAGTAAGAAAAATTGCAGTAGCCATGACGAGCAGACTGAAGTTATCAAGTACGCTGCTGTTTATAGATTTACCGGACTTGCGTCGTCGCGGATATCACACTCCTGAGACGAATGCACAAAGTCTGAACCAACTACCGAGGATGCACGTCCAAAATCAGCGTACTTTAAAAAAAAAAAAAATTATCAGCGGTACTTTGTATTGAGAAACGCGCGCAGACCTATGTCACCAGTCTATTTGCCTAATCTACCCGGTACTTTACACCGCGGTGGAAACGCAGAAAGCAACAGGTCTGGGGAGAAAAAAGTTCCTGGGAAAAAAAGTTCCTGGTACAAATGTTCCGGGTAATTTCGGTGGAAACGCGGCATTAGGTGCCCTTGAGCAAGGCATTGAACCCTCAACTGCTCCCCGGGCGCCGCAGCATAAATGATGAACACTGCTCCGGGTGTGTGTTCACTGTGTGTGTGTGTGTGTGTGTGTTCACTGCTCTGTGTGTGTGTGCACTTTGGATGGGTTAAATGCAGAGCACAAAAAAATATGGGTCACCATACTTGGCTGAATGTCACTTTCACTTTATAATTACACACATAGTATGCGGGAACATATCATGGGTTAGGGTTATTTTGTTTGTTTTGTTCTATTCCTGATTCCTTATGTTTCTATTCTTCTGTCCTTTGTGTGTCTTCTGTTCTTTGGTTTGCTTTTCCCTCCTTACTATCACTCCATTAGGTGGCGATGATGGTGTGAAACTGACGGCCGTAGTTTCAGAATGGGGGAGATGAAGACCAAAAAATTTGTTATTTGAATATTATTTATATTTATTTTAAAGTTTTAGTGCATGATGAAGTTTACTGCATGAGTTAAAGTCTGCATGAACATGTAGGATCATATGACAGACACAGGGAGAGTGTCTACATTAAGGAACATATGTACATGTAATGTGTTCCACTGATGCATAGGGTGGCTTCTTCTTTCCACCAATGTATGCATGTATAAATATACCAACTGATTTTAGCATGAAGTATAAATTCTATTTTAAACAAACCAACATGTTTCTGTACCTTGTAAGGAACTTGGTCAGTGGTATATAAGCTATGGTCACTGTTAAAGCCTCAGAGAAACTGAGAAACGGAGAAAGAACATACAGCTGGCTAAGACAACAAGTTTCTCTCCTATGCCTGATACATATGTCAATAAAGATTTTTGACAAGGCAACTGGTATTCGGCCCTGTGATTAAATTGTAAGGGGTTTTGGATTTGGATTTGAACATCCATTAGTGTGCATGTATATGTGAGTAATTTATACGTATACAGTATTGTTCAAAATAATAGCAGTACAATGTGACTAACCAGAATAATCAAGGTTTTTAGTATATTTTTTATTGCTACGTGGCAAACAAGTTACCAGTAGGTTCAGTAGATTGTCAGAAAACAAACAAGACCCAGCATTCATGATATGCACGCTCTTAAGGCTGTGCAATTGGGCAATTAGTTGAAAGGGGTGTGTTCAAAAAAATAGCAGTGTCTACCTTTGACTGTACAAACTCAAAACTATTTTGTACAAACATTTTTTTTTCTCTGGGATTTAGCAATCCTGTGAATCACTAAACTAATATTTAGTTGTATGACCACAGTTTTTTAAAACTGCTTGACATCTGTGTGGCATGGAGTCAACCAACTTGTGGAACCTCTCAGCTGTTATTCCACTCCATGATTCTTTAACAACATTCCACAATTCATTCACATTTCTTGGTTTTGCTTCAGAAACAGCATTTTTGATATCACCCCACAAGTTCTCAATTGGATTAAGGTCTGGAGATTGGGCTGGCCACTCCATAACATTAATTTTGTTGGTTTGGAACCAAGACTTTGCCCGTTTACTAGTGTGTTTTGGGTCATTGTCTTGTTGAAACAACCATTTCAAGGGCATGTCCTCTTCAGCATAGGGCAACATGACCTCTTCAAGTATTTTAACATATGCAAACTGATCCATGATCCCTGGTATGCGATAAATAGGCCCAACACCATAGTAGGAGAAACATGCCCATATCATGATGCTTGCACCTCCATGCTTCACTGTCTTCACTGTGTACTGTGGCTTGAATTCAGAGTTTGGGGGTCGTCTCACAAACTGCCTGTGGCCCTTGGACCCAAAAAGAACAATTTTACTCTCATCAGTCCACAAAATGTTCCTCCATTTCTCTTTAGGCCAGTTGATGTGTTCTTTGGCAAATTGTAACCTCTTCTGCACGCCTTTTTTTTAACAGAGGGACTTTGCGGGGGATTCTTGAAAATAGATTAGCTTCACACAGACGTCTTCTAACTGTCACAGTACTTACAGGTAACTCCAGACTGTCTTTGATCATCCTGGAGGTGATCATTGGCTGAGCCTTTGCCATTCTGGTTATTCTTCTATCCATTTTGATGGTTGTCTTCCGTTTTCTTCCACGTCTCTCTGGTTTTGCTCTCCATTTTAAGGCATTGGAGATCATTTTAGCTGAACAGCCTATCATTTTTTGCACCTCTTTATAGGTTTTCCCCTCTCTAATCAACTTTTTAATCAAAGTACGCTGTTCTTCTGAACAATGTCTTGAACGACCCATTTTCCTCAGCTTTCAAATGCATGTTCAACAAGTGTTGGCTTCATCCTTAAATAGGGGCCACCTGATTCACACCTGTTTCTTCACAAAATTGATGACCTCAGTGATTGAATGCCACACTGCTATTTTTTTGAACACACCCCTTTCAACTAATTCAACTAATTGCCCAATTGCACAGCCTTAAGAGCGTGCATATCATGAATGCTGGGTCTCATTTGTTTTCTGAGAATCTACTGAACCTACTGGTAACTTGTTTGCCACGTAGCAATAAAAAAATATACGAAAAACCTTGATTATTCTGGTTAGTCACATTGTACTGCTATTATTTTGAACAATACTGTATATGCAGGTGTTTTATGTATTTATTGATAAGCGAAGTTTGATTTAAATCCTACACTGCGCCTCATAGACAGGTGCTCTTTGACCGGGAAGTACAGACGTCACTCAGTGGCACACATATTGGGAAGCTCTTGCCTTGATTTGTATTACTAAATATGTAAATAATATTTGATCTTTGATCATCTCAGTCTGTATAGATGAGCTCTCAGGAGAGACACGGCTCAGCATCATCTTCCACCTCCGCTTGTCCTTCAGGCAGCTTGAAGTAAGCTTGGGTTACTGAAGTAACCAATAACATTGAACAAGTTTTATTCATGTTACAGTGTGCAACCGTTCATTGCAGGTTATTAATTGTCATTCACAAGTGCATTACACTGATGTTATTTAGTTTGATTGTTTGCTCTTTTGGACAGTTATTATATTCAAGGTCATGTCAATGTATTGCAGATATGAAACTGGTGTTTATTCTACAGCAAGGCAGAAATCTTGGTGCAGACTGATCTATAATATAGAACTGGATTGCTCATGACGTCATTAAAGTGAAGCCGCCACGCCGCCATATTGGTAATCCCTAGTGTGCAAAAACATTCCACTGAATTAATAGGAATTTGTATGATTTTAATGAGAAAACATCACCTAACGAGTCAGCGTTTATAAATATGAATTATCTCTGTACATTATTACAATACAAACACCCTAGGCATGTAAACAGTTATTTTTTTTTTAAATGTTTGGAATAAAACATGAAATTTCCCCTAGCCTACTTATTAAAAAGCTACATTCATTACAGTAGCGAGCTTCATGAACATGATAAACATCCGACGGACACGAGCTCAACACATATAACAAAAGACAAAGTGTTCGTTCTGAAATCTGAATTTATTCATAGGATTTAAAGATATAGGTAAAGCTGTATTTCCCAGATAGTAAGTTAAGCTTTTCATTTCATTATACAGCAATATTAACATAATTGTATTATTAATTTTAATATATTAAAATCCATTTCTGATTATAATACGTTCATGTTTAATAATTCCTGAATAATCATGTTCATAAAGAAATAAGGTATATTTTGTGATGGATCAGTTACCTGTGTCGTCAGTGCACAACAGACTCACCCACATAAACGGTTTAAATATAGGCTATCGCTTATACTGCCACAAAAGACAGTTTGACTGATTTGCTTCAAATCGGCTGATTTCAGGACAGCGGCTTGAATGTGACTCAATGGTGCTCTCTGCTGGTAGGGATTAGTAAGATGGCGGATCGAACACTTCCGGTGGTTTCACTGTCTGTTGGCAGTTTAGAACCAAGGGGCAAGGAACTCGACCGGAAGTTGAAGTCAGGTGGGGGCTGCCATCTTTTAGCAGAACTTCACTTGCGTTAGCATTCCCATTGACTCCCATTCATTTTGGCGTCACTTTGACAGCGAATAACTTTACATCTGAGGCGTTTAAAGACTCTGTTTGTCCATTATTTATTTCTAAAGATACACGACAATGTATAAAGTGCTCCATTACCTTCTATGTTACATTATGGCCCCGTATAAACAGTTTTTGTAAAAAATAGGCTAACGATTGCGTCATAACCACTCGGCTCTCTGTCGCATTACCGTACAGACAGGAGGAGAAGCTCGCAGGCAATTAACTTAATATGGCGTACTGGCGTTACATTTTAAAATACTATACAAAATAATTAATCAGAATGCTTACTCCTGCTCACTCACGACAAAGAACTCCCTGCTCAAGCTCGCCGTCTCTGCAAGATTAACGATGGCAGTTTGCACGCACAGCTACTAGAAGATTTACATCTGTCAGACAGGTTGCTGACGTCGTCAAGCTTCGTTTGAGTCTGCGCGTCAGAAACGGAAGTGCTAAAAAACGCTAAAACTGGGCTTCATTTGTCTCAATTGAGTTCCAATGGGGTCACTGTGTCCATTTCTTTTACTGTCTATGTTTAGAACGCGATGAGCGATCCAGTCAGTGGTGCAGATGCTGCAGCTGTACATAACATCCTTGAAATTCTTAAGCAGTCGCTCAGGAAAACCAGCACAAGGCAGAGTCAGCAGTCCGTTGAGCAGTCGGCGCAAAGTCAAACAGTGGACCAAGAGATTTCAGTTTCAGTTTTGCAGTCATGACAATGACAAACAGCAACATTGTATTTAGCACTCATAAAAAGAGCACTGGGAGTAGTCAGGGGCCATTTTGAGGTTCATTGTATTCAGGGCCGGCGCAAGCTCAAATGCCGCTCTAGGCAGAGCACAATCGTGCCGCCCCCACCTCACATTCACAATTATAAAGATGCATGTTAAAAACTTTTTTTTTTATCTATGAAATTACACTAAAATAAAAACGTGCAAGCATGTTTTCAGAGTTTTTTTTTTTTTTCATTCTGCAAAAAGATGAAAAGGGACCCAATGCAACAGCTGCGTATAATTTGTGTTTTATAGACTAATAGATAGTGTACAGAATAAAACTAAACATATGCACACAACTCTTTAGCTCACAAAACTGGAGGTTTCGATTTTTTCTTGACTGATACACATTCACACACCTACATTTCAGAAGCGTGCGCGTCGGGCTTTCGCAGCGGCAAACGCTTTGATTGCGTCCTCGAGTTTAACTTGTACTTCGGAGATAATTTGTATCAGTTTAAGCTTCGAGAAACTGCGTTCTCCAGATCTCACAGTGACGGGGAGAGTGAGAAGCACTCTCAATGATACAAAAACATTTGGAAAATTGTTTCACAGATGAATTTAAGCGCATCCAGTGGTTTAGATCCAGCAACCAGGTGTCTGCCCGGGCAGTCAGCTGCCAGTCAGCTCTTCAAACAATTCATGCCCATCAACATCCCGTGAGTCTCCATGAGTCAGGGCCTCTTCCAGCCCTAAGCAATCACGAAGAACTATTGTATTCTCCTTTTCTTTGAGAGATGCGATGTCATATAAAAATCCAAATACGCGCCCATGGTCTCTAAGCAGCGAAAAGCGCTCTTCTACGGAGGCGATTACTCATGACCAGATAATTTTACTAGTTTTGACATTTATGAATATACATTAAAGTATTTTGACTGCATATATAGACCTACTAATAGGGCGCTGCCGGGCGGGAATTTTTATTTGAAATGTAAAGTTTATTTATTTATAGCTACTAAAAAATTCTGTTGAAGTGCCATAATTGTAACCTAGTGAAACAAATAAATAAATTAATAATTCTCTCTCTCTCTCTCTCTCTCTCTCTCTCGCCTTCTCTCTCTCTTGCCCTCCTGGCTGAGCTGCCGCCCTAGGCGAATTACACCAAATCTATGCCACTACAGATTCTTGCTCTGCACATAAAGGAATGCAACTCTGCTGAATATGAGACACTTTCTGACACAGAACCAGAGTTAAGATCAATTGTTTTTATAAACCTCATGAGTATTCTGTAAGATTCATGTGTGATGTAATGTTTTGTCTGCAGTATTTCTAGCTGACTAATTGACCTCATGATTCACCTCCTGTTACTGAAGAAAAGGTAATTACCTTGTTGCTTGGGCTGACATTATTCTCACTTATTTTAATGTGTATTTTACATTATTACTTGCTTTTTAGTCACATTTTAAAACGATAATGATTTAAATTTTCACTTGTACATGCGTTCTCTTTAGTCCAGTTGGCCCTCTAAGCCCTGATATAAAGAAGCCATGAAAAGAAGAAATGTCATGGTATATCAGGGCTTGAAAATGAAAAAAAAAATTAAATCGGTTCACTCCAAGTAGAATCGATATTTTAACGTTTCTGTTTTACGTTCCTCTGATATTATTACCGTTCCGAAACCGGTTCGGGAGGAAAAAATACCGGTTAATAATGTTATTTTTTTAAAACAATATTATTTGCCTATAATTTGCCTAATAATAATAATTTAATAATAATAATAAAGTATAG
Source organism: Carassius auratus (assembly GCF_003368295.1). Lineage (NCBI taxonomy): Eukaryota > Metazoa > Chordata > Actinopteri > Cypriniformes > Cyprinidae > Carassius > Carassius auratus. The sequence continues at coordinate 224,758 of NW_020525757.1, forward strand.
TGTTTTCCTTACTCAAAAAAAGGAAAAAATAGAGATCTAACGCTTACAGTTTACAGCTTGCACCAGATTTAGTCCAAATGTAAGCTAGGCCTACTTAAATAATAATAAAAAAAAATCTATCAACATTTTAAAAGTATTTTTAAGATATTAAAAAATGTTTGCTGCATTGTTAAAAAACCCCCCCAAAAAACACTTGTATAAGACTGCATTTTGAGAGTACAAAAAAAAAAAAAAAAAAAACTTAAGTCGCAGCTCACATTGCATTTTATTAGCCCTATTACTTTCCGAATTAATGAAGGCTACAATGCCCGTAGTCTAAAGCAAAATGTTTAAAAACATCATAAAAACAGTTATTAGTTTCTCTTCAAATCAAATCCTCTATAAAGTTTAGGCTATAAAAACCTCAAGACAACTTCCAGTTTCTTCTTCAAGCATCTCAACCTTTGAAGGAAATGAAATTGAATTAGTTAACAGTTATAAATATTTGGGTATAATCATTGATTTTAAATTATGTTTTAGAACCCATGTTAGCAATCTGGTTTCTAAGCTTAAGATAAAGCTTGGCTATCTCTACAGATCAAAATCATGCTTATCCATTCGCGCTAGGGAATACCTGGTGATGGCCACTTTTCTTCCCATATTAGATTATGGTGATCTGATATATATGAATGATTCTGCCCAATGTTTGAATAAACTGGATGTTGTGTATCATTGTGAATTACGTTTTTTTACTGGTTGTGGTTATAGGACACATCATTGTATCCTTTATTATAAAGCAAAATGGCCCTCTCTTTATGCAAAAAGGTACACTCACTGGCTATGTTTCATTTACAAGGCACTTCTTGGATAGCTCCTACTTAACTGAGTGTAACTTAACTGTTCCTTATGTTTGTTTGTTTTTTTGTTGTTGTTCTTTTACACTGCACCTTGGCTAGGTCTCTCTTGTAAAAGAGATTTTAATCTCAATGAGTTTTACCTGGTTAAATAAAGGATAAAAAAAATAGTATTCTTACTTAATAATGTACCGTTAAAACACAACTGGTATATCATAATGCTGTCTAAAACAATCCGTTTTAATCACAATTTGACAGTGAAGAGGATGTACTGCGATTGATTGCTGCTCATGTTGACACCTCCAAACAATTCATTATCTGTGTGTCTAGAATAAACCTTAGAAAGAGGCATGTCACTGTGGAAGCGACAAAAGCTTAGCTCCCCAGTCCACACTTTAAAGTTGACATTCATGGGAGAGGCTGGTGTCGACACAGGTGCTCTCCGTAAACGATTCCTGACAGGTGAGAATTTTTGCATCTGATACCCTTGACCACAAAATTTGGTGAACTGGTTCAAGAAGATCCGTTTACATCGAATGATTCGTTCGCGAACTGGATATCACAAACTACTTTGTTTTAAAGTCTCTCACAACAGACACGGAAGAGAATACAATGATGAATAAAGTCGTAGTTTTTGCTATTTTTGGACCAAAATGTATTTTCGATGCTTCAAAATATTCCAACTGACCCTCTAATGTCACATGGACTACTTTGATTATGTTTTTGAGTGTGGCATGGTTGTTGGTGCCAGACGGGCCGGTCTGAGTATTTCACAATCTGCTCAGTTACTGGGATTTTCACGCACAACCATTTCTAGGGTTTACAAAGAATGGTGTGAAAAGGGAAAAACATCCAGTATGTGGCAGTCCTGTGGAGGAAAATACCTTGTTGATGCTAGAGGTCAGAGGAGAATGAGCTGACTGAAGAGCAACTTTGACTGAAATAACCACTCGTTACATCCGAGGAATGCAGCAAAGCATTTGTGAAGCCACAACACACACAACCTTGAGACGGATGGGCTACAACAGCAGAAGACCCCACCACTCATCTCCACTACAAATCACCAAAATTGTACAGTTGAAGACTGGAAGAATGTTGCCTGGTCTGATGAGTCTCTGATGATTTCTGTAGAGACATTCAGATGGTAGAGTCAGAATTTGGCGTAAAAGAGAATGAGAACATGGATCCATCATGCCTTGTTACCACTGTGCAGACTGCTGGTGCTGGTGTAATGATGTGGGGGGTGTTTTCTTGGCACACTGTAGGCCCCTTAGTGCCAATTGGGCATTGTTTAAATGCCACGGCCTATCTGAGCATTGTTTCTGACCATGTCCATCCCTTTATGACCACCATGTGCCCATCCTCTGATGGCTACTTCCAGCAGGATAATGCACCATATCACAAAGCTTGAATCATTTCAGATTGGTTTCTTGAACATGACAATGAGTTCACTGTACTAAAATGGCCCCCACAGTCACCAGATCTCAACCCAATCTTTGGGATGTGGTGGAACGGGAGCTTCTTGTCCTGGATGTGCATCCCACAAATCTCCATCAACTGCAAGATGCTATCCTAACAATATGGACCAACATCTCTAAAGTATGCTTTCAGCACCTTGTTGAATCAACGCCACGTAGAATTAAGGCAGTTCTGAAGGTGAAAGGGGGTCAAACACAGTATTAGTATGGTGTTCCTAATAATCCTTTAGGTGAGTGTATAAGATATACCCAAAACTAAATGACTGTTTGTAAGCAGTCATTTAGTTTAGGGTATATCTGAAGGCATTTTTAACTTGTACATGTTTCATTATGTAAAGGAACAAATAAGATTTTCTGTATATGTGAATGTAAGAGAGAAAATACCCACATGATTAATTTATGGTTGGTGTCCACATGAACTAAGTGTAATGTATGGTAATTGTGTTATTACTCCTTACCTGTTGATGGCGCTCTGTGGCTAGAGATGTGTAGTGGATAGAACCTGGTGGGGGGAATTAGAAAGATGAGTAAAAACTGATAGTCACGTCAATCCGTGGTCTCTGTGAATTATTGAAATACACGTTCAACAAACATCACATGGTGTCAGAAGAAAATAATGGAGCAGTTGAAGCCTCCTAACAGTTTGTGTTTTGAAGGAAATCTGGCGGAAAACTGGCGAACGTGGACCTTTATCTCACTGCAACTGGCATTGCAGAGAAGAGTGACAAAGTAAAGTGTGCGACTTTTCTTCACGTGGCTGGAGATGATGCAATAAAGGTATTTAATACCATGGATTTTGACGATGATGTGGATGATTTTGAAGTGCTCAAAGAAAAGTTTAGAGTGTACTGTGAGCCAAGAAAGAATATTACGTATCGGAGGCATATGTTTTTCACAAGAGCCCAGGGACCGAACGAAACCATCGATGCATACGCAGTGGTGGACGAAGTACACAAATCAAGTACTTGAGTAAAAGTACAGATACATATGGTTAAATATTACTCCAGTAAAAGTAAAAGTACTCCTTTTTCAATTTTACTCAAGTGAAAGTACAAAAGTACTCAATTGTTTATGTACTTAAGTAAAAAAGTACTGAAACATAGATGTTTGCAATTTTATATAGGCTACTTAATTTAATTATTTTATTAGCAAATTTTTTTTATAATCCTACTGCTCAAAATACCTTGGATTTTTTCCAAAATAACCACTATATGGAGTCAATATATTTTTGTTGTTGATATGGACTACACTGATGAGAGTAATGCTCACTGTGAAGCTTACACTGTGATGTACCTGAGAGAAAACAGAGATGACCATCTGATTTTCACCAGTAAGAAAAAAGTATTTTAAAGTTAGTTGTTTTACAGAACATCAAAGTTACAGTACAGACCAAAAGTTTGGACACACCTTCTCATTCAAAGAGTTTTCTTTATTTTCATGACTATGAAAATTGTAGAGTCACACTGAAGGCATCAAGGGCTATTTGACCAAGAAGGAGAGTGATGGGGTGCTGCGCCAGATGACCTGACCTCCACAGTCACCGGACCTGAACCCAATCCAGATGGTTTAGGGGTGAGCTGGACCGCAGACAGAAGGCAAAAGTGCCAACAAGTGCTAAGCATCTCTCGGGGAACTCCTTCAAGACTGTTGAAGACCATTTCAGGTGACTACCTCTTGAAGCTCATCAAGAGAAAGCCAAGAGTGTGCAAAGCAGTAATCAAAGCAAAAGGTGGCTACTTTGAAGAACCTGCAATATGACATATTTTCAGCTTCACACTTTTTTGTTATGTATATAATTCCATATATAATTCCACATGTGTTAATTCATAGTTTTGATGCCTTCAGTGTGAATCTACAATTTTCATAGTCATGAAAATAAAGAAAACTCTTTGAATGAGAAGGTGTGTCCAAACTTTTGGTCTGTACTGTATATATGACATGATAATAAGGCCTGAAGTTAGGAAGAACATTTTATGGAAAAAAATAATAAAACAAATTTCATAATTATTTTTTCCTTCTCAAATCTTGTCTGTGGTTTAAAAACACCCCTGGCCAAACGGGGTGCATCTCTTCCCACTGATAATTACTGTAGTTACCATGTTCTGAACATCAAATCCTTTCTTTTCTAACCAGATGTAATCTATATATCTATATATATATATATATATATATATATGTATGTATATGTGGCTGAATAAAAATATTTGGACATTATAAAAATTACATCAACTTAGCACTAACAAGCTTGTTAGCTAGACAGTTAGAATCAGCTAACAATATTTACTTATTTTCAGTACGATGAACATTCATGTCTGTCTACTCGTCTAGTTAATCCAAACAATATACATATGTATAACGTTACTGTCGATAAACAATATAAAAACAGACGTAACATAGGACATTTTAATAAAACTGTTAACATTACGGCAGCGGTGAATTTGAACATGCATGAGTTATTGTATTTAATCTGTGTTATTTTATGGGGGGGTTTTTTACCTAAAATTGATGTGTCTGCATCGTCTGCACTCGAGCATTTCAGTGGGCTCACTCTTTACAACGGATTTAGTTCCCAAACAACTGACAGTTTTGACCTAAATATGATTTTCAGTTACAATAATTAATCCAAAATTTCGACATAACTTACTTTTAGCAACATCAGACGCACGCGCGCTCACAAGATCTCCCGGTTCTTACTTCTGGAGACTCGCACTAAACGGTTCATTTGAATCAGTGAGTGGTCGACTCCAGAACAGCTGCAATCGGATCATTCTAATTCGTAAACGAATCGTTTGGTGCGATTCGCGATCCGATTTAAAAGTTTATTTTGAAAAGACTCAGTTCGTTCATGATGAATCAGGCACCGCTCCTGCGTGTCGGAGCACGTGATATATTATAGGGAGTAACGATATGTTTTATGAAATGTAGTGAAGTAAAAAGTACGATTTTATTATTTGGAATGTAGTGAAGTAAAAGTAAAAGTTGCTCAAAATAAAACTACTCCAGTAAAGTACAGATACTTGAAAAATGTACTTAAGTACAGTAACGAAGTAAAGCTACTCCGTTACTGTCCACCACTGTGCATACGTGACTGACTTGAAAAATAAGGCGAAAGACTGTGAATTTAGACGATTAACTGATGACTTGATTAAAGATCGCATTGTCTGTGGTGTTAACAATGACACCGTGAGAGCTAGGCTTCTGTCGTGCCAATTAAGTAACACAAAGCCATATGAAAGTGCTGCAGGAAGAAGCAGAAGTGGCAGTGAACAAAATCACAAAAATCAAGTCAACTGTCAGACAGGTGAATTTCAAGCACACAGGGAAAGAAAAGGAAGAATGCATAAGATGTGGATATTCACACGAGCCATGGAAGCGTCTGGCGTACGGCAAAATTTGTAATGAATGCTCGTGAAAGAACCATTTTAGCCGCATGTGCAAAACACCAAAACAAAAAGGAAAATCGAGAAAAGTGGAGAAAAAGTCCATGAGATTGAACAAGAAACTTCTGAATTGTTTAGAGGCACCATCGAAATTGAACCAAGTGAGCAAACAACTAGTAAATGGTTGGCACAAATTAATACAGTCACTACCATGGAAAGTGAAAACAAGAAATGGACTCAAGCATTCAGAATAAACAACTGCATACTTACCATTAAGCTAGACACAGGAGCTGAGTGCAACGTGTTGTCCTATAAAGACTTTGAGAGAACCTCTAACAAGACAACACCACTCATGAAGTCAAACTGCTCATTAGTTACATATTCTTGCCACACGATGGAGCCAAAGGGTAAGGCAAGACTCAAATGTGGTTACAAAGACAATGAGTTTGAGCTATAATTCCAAATTGTAGATGAGGACACACCAGCTATCATAGGAAGAGAAGCATGCTCAAAACTCGGACTGATTAAAAGAGTTTACAAAGTGGAGAACAAAGACCAAATCAACATTTTGAGTGAATACCAAGATGTGTTTACTGGTTTAGGGTGTGTACCAGGACTGCACCATATACAGCTCAATCCAGATGTCACTCCAGTTATTCATGCACCATGAAAAGTACCCATAGCACTAAAGGACAGGGTCCAAATGGAAATGAAATGAATGGAAGATCTTGGAGTTATTGTGAAGCAAACTGAGCCCACTGATTGGGTTAATAGCATGGTACCAGTACTGCCCTACAAAGCAAATAGGCAGTAACTGAATTTTTGGTCAAAAATTACTTATTGTCATTTTCATGACATTCAAGGCATCCTTTGTTATGTGACAAAACATCTTATCTGAAATGTGTGTCGTTTTGGAGAAAAATGGTCTTTATTTGTTCAGTAACTACTTAGGCTGGATGACAGGATAACGTTTAAGTCCTTTTTCTCAGTTCTGCACTCTGCGTAGTTACTGCCTTTTTGCTTTGTAGGGCAGAGTAGTGAAGCCAGAGAAACTCAGCATCTGCACTGATCCACAAGATCTGAACAAAACCATAAAGAGAGAGCACTACCCATTGCGCACAGTCGAAGAAATGGTAGCTGAGATGCCAAATGCCAAAGTATTCTCAGTGCTTGATGCCAATAATGGGTTTTGGCAAATACAACTTGATGAAGAAAGCTCCAAACTATGTACTTTCAACACTCCTTTTGGAAGATACCGTTTTTTGAAACTTCCATTCGGCATAGTGTCAGCTCCAGAAGTGTTTCAAAAGTGCATTGCACAAAGTCTAGAAGGCTTAGATGGAGTCGTGAACATAGTAGATGACATTCTGGTGTGGGGTGAAAACATGGAACAACATGACAAAAGACTAAGACAACTGCTAGATAGAATTAGAAGCATTAATCTAAAGTTGAACAAAGACAAATGCAAGATCAGAGCCAGCGGACAAAGCTGCACTAATGAGGTTCTTAAGCTTACTTCAGTATTTGGCTAAGTTTGTTCCAGACATGTCAGACATCAATGCTCCACTAAGGAAACTTCTAGAGGGTGATGTAGCTTGGCATTGGGAGTCAGAACAACAGAAGAGCTTTGAAAAGCCAATGGTCACCAATGGTCCACAATTCTCAAGTGCAGAATTCAGAGCATTTGCAGAAAACTGGGAGTTCATACATACTAACTCTAGTCCTGGATTTCGGCAGTCAAATGGACAAAGTGAACGAACAGTCAAAACAGTAAAGAATCTGTTAAAGAAAGCACAGGAGAGTCAAAGAGATCCTTAAACTGCTCTATTGGAGTACAGTAATGCTCCTATGGATGGTGTGAAACTATCACATGCACAGCTGCTCATGGGTTGAACTGAAAAGTGAAACCGAAGATTGAAAAAAACTTCCTACATCAGCACAGCTGTTGAGACCACAGCTTTACACAAATGTGCATAAAAGAATCAAGGGCAGGCAGCTGAAACAAAAATGTTACTTTGATTGTGGAGCAAAACAGTTACCACCTATAGCAGACAGAGAGAAAGTGAGAGTAAAAGTCAGAAACAACTGGCAACCAGCAATTGTGTTGACCCAGATCCTATCCTGATGGAAACACCTTCAGGAGAAACAGGCGACACCTGCTGAAAACCAGAGAACTGACTTTCTCACAACCACACTATCTAGGTCTGGAAGAGTGTTCTTCAGTAGACCGTGAGTCTGCAGATAGTGATACTCCAGTGCAATCACCAGCACTGTCACCAGTAAACAGACCTGTAACACCAACAGTGGACCAGGTAGAACAGGTCAAAAGGTCACGGTGTGGTCGAATGATTAAACCACCAAAAATCTATTCTCCTTGAAAGCGTTGTGGATGTTTAAAGGAAAAAACAAGTTGTTATATAGTTAGGTTATTGAACACAACACTAATTTAATTTATGGTTAATATTGAAAAAAACAAAACAAAACAAAAAAAAAAACACTAAAGCAAGTTTTGTGTGTTAATAGAAGAATGTTTGATAATTCATTATGTAAATTCTAAAGTTAAACAATAGAAATTGTGTTGTTTAAACTGTTATGTTGGGGAATATATTTCTTAAGAGGAGAGATGTAATGTATGGTAATTGTGTTATTACTCCTTACCTGTTGATGGCGCTCTGTGGCTAGAGATGTGTAGTGGATAGAACCTGGTGGGGGGAATTAGAAAGTTGAGTAAAAACTGATAGTCACGTCAATCCGTGGTCTCTGTGAATTATTGAAATACACGTTCAACAAACATTACACTAAGGACAATGGTGCAGGAACAGAGTAGCTTCTGCAAGCTATAAAACCAAGCTGAACCATTCTGGCCAAAATTCCAGCTCCATCCACCCGTCGCATAGAGGCCTTCATCCTGTGCCACTGTATCCGGTGCCCTCTTGCCAAAAGTTCACCTTTCATAAGTCTGTAACCAGCATTTATCATTCATATTTTGATTGATCTTACAACATGATCAAGTTCTTCATCTGATATGTTGGAATAGCAGGCTCTGACAGACAGGGTGTGTTCTTTCAATCTTCTGTTCATTGTGCTTCTAGAAACGCCACAGATCCTAGAAAGATGTTCAACAGGGAGAGCCGTAGGAAGGAGTTCCTCAAGGTCATCCCTTCTGATATCTAAACGTGGGCAGCCCCTTATTTAAGACAATCCTTTTTTTTCTTTCTCTCTCTTCCTCTCCAGTTAATTTGCACAAAGTCAGACATCAGCGTTATAAGGACTAGCAAACCAGTTTTACCCAAATTAAGCTTTATAATTTATTTGCCATCATTCAGTACCTACCTGGAAAAGTGACATTTGTCTCTGGTCCTGAAAAGTAGCATTAAAAGAAAGTAAGATTAAGCAAACATATTAGCACAATAAAATATATAAATCTTGGAAGGAAGATGATGCTGCTCCATGTCTGTCCTGAGAGCTCATCTTTACAGACTGAGACGATCGAAGGTCAAAGATTATTTACATATTTAGTAATAGTTACAAAGCATGATGTATTGCATACAAATCACAGTGAGAGCTTTCAAATATGCGCGCCACTGGGTGACGTCTGTACTTCCAGGTCAGAGAGCACCTGTCCATCAGTAGCTCACTATCCAATCAGAGTAGATCACTGTTAAAGGTGGGGGGGGGGGATGTGTTTTTTTCGAGTATGGCTCTGTGTGACCATACATAAGTTCCACTTAGAGCCATACTAAGTGGAACTTAGTCATTTTCCAAAACTGCTAAGCAAATATATACAGTTCCAGTACATACCACATAGCGAGTTGTTGCTGCTGCTGCTTTCGTTCAGTTTCAGCCTCTGGATCTGATTCTGGATCATAAATAAACGGCTGAATCTGACTGTTAGCCATGGTTTGTTTTGGATGTTTTTTTCCTCACGGTAATGTCACAGCTTCCAAACGCTCTCAACACAAAAGCCTACTGGCGCTCGTGATTCTTTAGCTCCTCCCACACGTCACGCCTCCAGCCGGTCGTGTTTTTCCGGGAAAAATCGGTACAGACTATCTTTCTCTTATGAATATAATAAAACTAAATACTTTTTGGAGTTATGAACGATGCAGTACTACTCTATAGGTACTCAAGATTAACAGGAGATTGAGTGAAAACCAGCATTTCACCCCCCCTTTAAGTTCGCCCCCACGAGAGGTTTATGTCAAAACACCAATCGACAAACACCTATGTTATATATGTAACCTTGGTTCCTTGAATAGGGAACGAGATGCTGCGATGAAGTCATCGCTTTGGGAACACCTCCGGTGTGAAGAATCTCTGAAGCCCTTATACCATAACGCCAATTTATTGCACAGAAATCTCCATAAAAAGCTCTTTAACCTGTTAACCTACACCCAGACGCGGGCGTCCTCAACTGTGATTACTGTAAAACTGAATTGATAAACAACTGCTGCTTCTCGCAAGAGAAAATGACACTGTGACTCAGAATAATTTGAGCAACCTATAACTTAAAGAACCAAAAGCTTCTTCTTAGGTCAAGCATTTGTGATCCATGTTTTCATTTCTGAAGCTCAATCCATTCATTCTCCAGGAGAACACGCTGCACAAATCATTCATGGCGTCTCTTCAGATCAAAGGATTCTATATGAAAGACTTCAGATTCATCAGCTACGATATAGAAATAACTAGAACAATAAAGTGCATAAACAGCAAAACAATTAGCTCTACAGATCAGTGTATTTACAATTACGAGAATTCATTAAAAGTAGTACCAGGTTTTGCATTATCAAGTTGTGTAATGAGCTGTTTTGTGCAGCTAAAAATAACTGGAAGTGTATGACAGTGGAAGCCACATACATTCAATTTACAAACAAAAATGACCAAACTTCTGTTAGAAATGAGCTGGATAGAATCTGTTAAATAATTCACAATATACATTAATACAAAAACATGCATGATTAATGAAAATGCATGGAATATGAGCTTAGGATCATTGTCTTGTTAGAAGGTGAACCTTCAGCCCAGTCTGAGATCCTGAGGACTCTGGAGAAGGTTTTCGTCCAGGATATCCCTGTACCTGTCAGACGAAAGCGAGTCTCTGTGAAGCAGATGCAGGTCAAAGGTTGATGGAGTGGAAATGATGACATCAGAGAGATATCAGAAGATGCTGAGTGTGTTTGTGTTCAGATGAGTCTGTGAAAGCCTTCAGACGTCACGAGATGAACAGACTGTACTCTAGATGATGATGATGATGATGATGATGATGATGAAGGGCTCAATGGGAGAATCTCACCTCACTTTAAACATCAGAATCAAACTTCACAGATCTGCTGGATCACATTACACTAGAATTCACAAACATATATCAGATTATCCTCATATCAGATTATCCTCGCATTTAATACGGCCCTGGTTGTGCTGAACTGAATAGATATTAAAGTATCCTGATGTACAGTCTAGGAACTATTGCTGACACATGCATTGAGGAGGAATATAAATTTTATTTGATTTCAGTTGGTTTAGGTTTGCTATTTTGGAACAAAACATTTTGTACTAAGTATACAGTATTTTACGTAGTTGCCGTTAAATTGAAGTAAAGCACAATTTAAAGTGTATTTACTGTACTTTTATTTGGTGAAGTGGAACAACATCATGTATACTTATTATGCTTTAACCCCATGTAGAGACTAATTATATGATTAATAGATTAAAGTGTATTTGTATTATAAGTTCTTTAAAAATTAATCATGGGTGTGTTCCATAGAAATGATAATTGTATTTCAAGTATATTTCCTTTATCAATAGTACACTGCAAATATATAAACAAAGAATACTATCAATAAAAATATATATTTGAAGTAAAAGTTCCATGTAATTTTTAAAGTGTACTTAGTTTAAAAAAAAAAAAGCTTAATAAAGTTATTTTCTTTCCCCATTGGCAGATATTTTTCCTCTGTTAAGTAATAACTTGCAATTATTGCATCCAGCTGCTGCTGATCACACATGAGTATAAAAAAGCAGAAGGTGCAGTGCATAGCGACAACATCATTCTGCTCCTACCAAACTGCTTCATGTGTGCTCTCTATGGAGCTTCTTGTATTGGTGGACTGTGCTTCAGCGGTGGTCAAGTGGGTTGCACACTTCAGGCTGCACTACCCCCTGTCCTGCTGCAAATGGCCATTTCCCCTGTGTGTCTCAGCACCTGAAAGTTTATGCTCAGTCAACTTTTTGGACCTTTTTGGATTTTTTCTGTAGTTATTTATTTATTTATTATTATTTTTATTTATTTAAGTTAATTTGCTTTGTTTTGTTTACTTCAAAAGTAAAAATATTTTAAATATCTTCAGGTTCAGGATAGGTGAAGTAAAAGGTTAAAATAAATCCTATTTCAGGCTGCTAAGTATAATAAAAACACTGTCAAATGAACTTTTTTGCTCTTTTTGACCACAGATGGTCAAGATGTTATAAAACATGATAAATTACAATTTCTGGGGTCAGAATTGTATTGAAAAATGTGTTCATTTGTCTCTGTATGTTGTTTACTTCTAATGTTATGCCACTTTCTATATCACTTTTAGATTTTTCGGGTTCCGGTCGGGTGCAGCTAAGGGTTAAAAAAGAACCCTTTGGGACATCATTTCAACTTGGCAGATTATGAAAATAGACACTTTAAGGATTTTAAAAAATTAGGTGGCATAAAAAAAGCCTGGGGGTGCGCGTGGACCCCTATTTTCATCTAGACTAAACTGTCTCTGAGAAAACTCATTTCCACTCTGGGGGAAAGTCAGTGGAGAAGGAGGTGACGCCCTGCTACACAGGGGGTGAGTCCGAGCGGAATTCTGGAGCTCACGGAGGCCGTTTTATGTCTTTTTAGCCCCTTTCACACTGCACGTCGGACCCGCAACATTCCCGTAACATTGCCTGGTCGCCTTCTGTGTGAAAGCAACCACGTCCCGGAATTGATTACCGAATCGAACCCGGGTCGGGGACATAGTAACATTGCGGTAATCGATCCGGAACGAGCGCTGTGTGAACAAAAGCCAGATCTAATTCGGTATCGAAGTGATGACGCGCGTTATCGTGCGACTCTTTTACCGGCTGTTTTGAAGGAAGATCAACATTCGCGACGAAAACATATGTGCAAACTGTAATGAAGCAGAGATCAGTTAGTTCCTCACTTTCCGCGCTGAGGCCGAGATCGTTCGCTTGCTTCAGTGAAAGTATAACGTGCCAAGCGTTGTCGACTCGTACATTACACGTCACGCGCTGATGTCACGTGTCGTTACGGGATCTTCAGGGGTTGTGTGTGAAAGCACGCACATATACCGGGTCATCACTGGCAGTGTGAAAGTGCAGAATCTAGCGACCAGGGAACAATTACAGGAACACTTTACCCCTGTATTTGCCGGAATGGCAGTGTGAAAGGGGCTTTAGACACATAGTCCACACTGACAGCTAGTTACAGCATCCTGCTACCAAGCAACTAACCAAAACGCCATCGAAACCGGTTTTAATGAAGGCTTTGACTCCGAGTTAAGTTTTTAAACGCTTTTCAGTTTGACGCGTCGCATCATGTAGCTCGCGCTCGTAATGTTGATGTTTATTTTAGCGCTAATGCGCATTTGCTCACTTTTACCGCATACCAGAAGAAAAAGCAGCGTGTCTAGAAGGGTTTAAACTCAGCGAGAGGCGAGCACAGGTTCAGGAATTAACTTTAACAGGACTGATGAGCATAGGTGACAGAGCACAGGTTAGATTATTGTTAACTTTCTTAAGGGAAACAGGTTTGTTTTATAGATTATGAGGATAAACAGGGATATGGGAAAGTGTGTTGGGTGTGTTTTTTTTTTTTATGTGGAAACTAGATTGTTCACACTCCGAAGCAGAAGGTGGCGGTAATGCACCAAAAGCTGGTTGCCAACCGCCTTTAAAAACAAAGAAGAAGAAGAAGAAGAAGAAGAAGAGGAGGCGAGAATAGAATACATACTACTGGTTTAAGTGAAAGGATTTAATATAAATATGCTTTGGTCTATTCCAGATTTCATAGGCCGGTCTGGAGGAGCTGAACACGCAGCGCCAGATCGGATATGGAAGATGGAATGAGATGGAGCATCAAATAATTATACATAAGGATTAATATGTGAGGGAGAGGCAAGTGAGAATGAAAAAAGAAAAAGAAAAAAAAATAGGAAAAAAGGAAAAACTGATCATAAGAAATCATGACTGCATAACAGCAAATGTAGGTGGCAGTATGCACTGAGAATGCAATGCGACAAAAAACGAAAGAAGAAGAAGAAGAGGCGAGGGGACTTTTCATGGAGGAGCTGAAACACGCAGCAACGTGAAGGGCATCACTCCCAACTAGCCACTATAGTGAAGATTAAGTCTCTGATCCATTGCCTACAGTAGATGGCGGTAATGCTCTGAAAAAGAATGCGAACCGCCAATAAGCACGAAGATATTAGAATATAATGTAAATAATATAGTAACGTGGAAATAATGACCAAGGACGGAGATATTTGTTTAATTTTCTAAGGAGAACTGGACTGGAAAGATGAGTTTAAATAAAAGTGAGTAAGCTATGTGAGACAACAGATGGCAGTAATGCAACACTTTGGATGCCAACTGCCATAAAAATCCATTGAAGAAGAAGAAGAAGAATAAATAAAGAAGTAGTTCTGGCTACTTTGTTTGATATAGAAAAAGCATATGATATGCTATGGAAAGAGGGATTATTGATCAAGCTGAATAGGATGAACATAGGTGGGAAGATGTTCAATTGGATTAGGGACTTTATAAAAGACAGAACAATTGAAGTCAGAGTTGGGGTTAATGTTTCCAAGACATATTCTATAGAAAATGGGACACCTCAGGGCAGTGTGTGCAGTCCAGTGTTTTTCAACCTAATGATTAATGACATATTTGAGTCAATAGAAGATATGAGAATAAACAGAGCATTATATGCTGATGATGGATCTTTGTGGGTAAGAGGGCGTAATATAGAAAACATTACAGCTAAGATGCAACTAGCTATTAACAAGGTTGAAAAATGGGGATTTGAAAGGGGTTTTCATTTATCAGTGGAAAAGACACAAGTTATCTGTTTTTCAAAGAAAAGAAATAACCCTACTGTAAAACTAAAGGTATATGGACAACACTTAAAGCAAGTTAATACTATTAGGTACCTGGGAGTGTGGCTTGATGTAAAATTAACGTTTAAGGAACATGGATGGAACATGGAAAAATGCAAAAAGGGAAATAATGTATTGAAATGTTTAACAGGGTACAAATGGGGAGCTTCAGGAACATCCCTTAAAAGAATTTATATTGCTTTGATTAGATCAGTATTTGATTATGGATGTATTGTGTACCAATCTGCATCAAAGACACAAATCAAAGAACTGGACAGAATGCAGGCTAAAAGCCTAAGAGTATGTAGTGGGGCGTTTAGAACATCTCCTGTACCAGCGCTACAATTAGAGACAGAAGAAATGCCATTAAACCTCCAGAGCCTGAAATTGTGTATGGCTTATTGGATCAATTTAAAAGGACATAATGCATCACACCCTACTAAGGAAGTCCTAAGTGAGTGTTGGGAATATGGGAGATCGCAGATATGTAGCTTTGGGTGGGATGCCAACAGATTAGCAAATCAGTTAAAGATAGAGGATATACATTGTAGCAAGACCTTGCCTCTGGCAATAACCCCACCTTGGTTGTTTTGTTCTCCCAGGGTAATCATAGAAACAAAAGATATGGTAGGGCAGTATATTGAGAATATGTGTTACAATACTGCAAAAATATATACAGACGTATCAAAGGATTCTGAGGGTAAGACTGGAATTGGGGTGTATATTCCTGAATCAGAGATATATATCAAAAAGCGAACTACTGATCATTTATCTATCTATACTGCGGAGATGGTAGCCATTATCATTGCATTGCAATGGCTAGAAGAGGCTAGGCTCCCTAAAGCTGTTATCTGCTCTGATTCTATGTCATCATTAACATCTATTCAGAATGGTGAATCAGGGTGTAGACAGGACCTCCTGAATAAAATCAATCAAATCATGTTTACAATTAATCAACAGGGAACAATAGTGCAGTTTGTATGGGTCCCCGCACACAAAGGTAGCTATAGAAGGGAAAGAACAAGCTGACAAACTTGCAAAAGAGGCAACAAAAGAAGAGGAAATTCAAATAAATGTTACACTTAGGAAGTCAGAGATAAAGGTAATAATCAAACAAAAAGTGAATGCAATGTGGCAGTCTGAGTGGGATCAGGAGAGGAGGGGTAGACATTTATATAAATTACAACAAGAAATATCAAGGAAAAGGACCAGTTACACAAATAGACAGGAGGAGGTTTGGTTTAACAGATTACGAATAGGACACACTGGTTTAAATAGCAATTTATTTATCATAAAGAAACATCCATCTGGGAATAGTGAGGTTTGTGGAGAGAGAGAAGATGTGGAGCATGTCCTTTTAAGATGTAGAAGGTTTAATAGGGAAAGAGAAATACTGAAGAGGGCAGTTAATACAGCTAAGAAAGTATTCTCCTTGGAAACATTATTGGCCGAGCCCAGGTCAGGAAGCATAAATAGCTCTATAGTAGCATTCATCAAAGATACACAGCTAGCATGTAGGATTTAGAATTTATTTTTTTTGCTTTATTCAGTTTCTTTAAAAACCCAAAATGAACTGCACCTCAGTCCAGCAGATGGCGGTAATACACTTTGTTTGTAAACTGCCATAAAACTCAACAGAAGAAAAAGAAGAAGAAGAATTCAGTCCTACTGTCCCTTATCCAATCACACCACCTTGGCTGTTTCCACCACTAATTGTTGATCTCCATTTTCAAGAGGAAATAAAAAGACATAAAGGGAAGGGCAACTGGGTAGAGATAGTGGATGACAGACTAAGGTCAGTATATAAATCTTTTTTAGCAGTATTCACAGATGGATCAAAGGATCCTAAGAGTGGTCTTACTGGTTTTGCATTCACTATTCCAGAGTTGAAGATAAGTATTAAAGAAAGAACTTCTGATCATCTAACAGTGTTTACAGTTGAGTTGTTAGCTATTTTAACAGCATTGCAGTGGATAGAACAAAATAAAATTGGCAAGGTTGTGATATGTTCAGATAGTTTATCTTCATTGATGTCTCTACAGTCTTTATCATCTAATAACAGACTTGATATTGTATATGAAATGTATGAAATTATGTTCAGACTTCAGCATATAAAAACAGAAATCATAATTATGTGGATTCCAGCTCATAGGGGGATTGAGGGGAATGAAGCTGCAGACGCGTTGGCTAAGCAACTCTGAAACACGATAGAATTATGGAAGTAGCATTTAGTAAAGCTGAAAGTAAAGCAAAAATAAGGAATAATATTATGAAGGAATGGCAGAAACAATGGGATGAAGGGAAGAAGGGACGTCATTTATATAATATTAAACAAGTGGTAGGAAGAATGAAATCAATAGGTAGACATACAAGAGAACATATAATTATTTCAAGGTTGGGATGGGGGCATACTGGGTTGAATAAAACAATGCATTTATTGAAAAAACATCCATCAGGTATGTGTGAGTGTGGAATGGAAGAAGAAACCGCAGAACATGTGATTAGCCAATGTGTCAAATATGAAAATCAGAGGATAAAATTAATAGATGAATTAAAGAAATATGGAGTGAATACATTAAATCTTAAAAACCTATTTAAAGTTGGAGATCAGATATATAAAGCTTTGTGTATTTATTTGAAAGAAACTGGTCTAATTAAAAGAATTTAAGTCCTTGTGGATCATTGTATTAATTTAATCATTGATTTCCTTAATGTTATATAGGTAGTTAATAATTATTATTATTATTTTTTTTTTTTTCTCCTGAAGTATAAGTTTCTGGTCCACACTCCAGCACAGTAGGGGGCGGATATGCATCTTAAACGTTAGTTGCCAACCGCCATTATAAATACAAGAAGAAGAAGAAGAATAGGCGAGTCACTCAGAGCTGATGAGAGTGTAACCTCCGGGGAGCAACATAGAAAGACTTCTGACCGCTTTGTGAAGTAAGAGTGTCATTTATTTTCATTCTTTTCGACCATGGCCGTAGCGAGGCTTTGAAAATAGGATGAGATGAGATGAGGGTAGGGCGTGGGGCTACGGCCGATGTTTGGATGGTATATCCCGGCCGCTCTTCGTGGACGCGGTCCACCGGCGTTTTGCTCATTGTTACGGACCACCCGCGGCTGGTTTATAATAAAACAATACACACCACTATCAAGAACCGTTGACACTTTATTAATATTTTCATTTATTTCATATTACATGAACAAATACATTAACATTTATCAGATGCTTTGATCAAAAGTGGATAATTCGGGAGTCTTTTGAAAATTAACCATGATTTTACTACAGCTTTTGCAGTAAAACCACAGTAAAAACAAAAATAACCATTACTACAGTACTTGCATGGTTAAAAGCAGGGGCGATTCTAGGGTCAGAGCTTTAGGGGGGCTGAGCACCCAATGAGCCCCAATGCTACCACCCACCCTATTTTTACACAAAGAAAAACAATATGTCAACTGTTCTGTCTTTCCATCCCTGGCCTCATCAGCAATAATGTTACAACAAAAATAAAATGTATAGGCTACTTAATGCCAATAAGTTTGTATAGGAGTATGAGTAGTTAATGTTTTGCTTGCCACTATTCACTATATGTCAATTTATTGTTGTTGTTTCCTCACCTGGTTCTTCCTGCATGCTCTCCCTTTCCCTTTCTCCTTCGCCATCTCCCTCTCTTTCCCTTGGCACTGACAATCTTACACAAATATATTGTAGGCACTAGGCAGGAGAGTTGAGGTCAGTTTGTCATGTCACAAAAATGAGACCATTTACAGATTTTAATGACATGATCAAAAGGCACACAGAGGCGTGTCATTTTAAATGTCTTTATTATTATTATTATTGGGCTTAACTTTTTTAAATTACAAATTCCTTTCACAAGAGAAGCTTGTGAGTTTGAAAATAATAATAATAATAATAAAAGCAGGGGACCATTGCCTAGATAAGTAATTTGATACAAAAACAGCTGGTTTGCATTATCTGTTACTTTAGGTTAACACTTTTCAGAAAAAAAAACAAAAAAAAAAACAGAGGTCATTATGGACTGTCCCTAGTCTCTCACCTGAATCTGTCTTTTTTCTTTTAAAGAATTTTCGTATGTCCATTGCTCACTGCCAGGCCACAGACACACACACACACACACACACAGAGAGAGAGAGAGAGAGAGAGAGAGAGTAATGCTAGGAGTTCAGGAGTTAAGCCTGGTTCAGGTTAAATCCTGTGTGTGGTTAATGAATAAATACAGCAAAAAAAAACCCATCAAACTTTCTTTTATTGTCTAGTTTGATAGTCAACCACAACTGAAAAATAACAGATATAAATCTAGGAATTGATAACAATCCATTTAAAAAGCCACAGTGAGTGTTTTCAGTGACACATCGTTTGTTTTCACTCCAGACGCCAGGGCTTCATGTTTCCATGACGACTGACCAGAAAAGACGCACGTGACGTCACGTTTACATGACTCCCGATTGTTAAAATGAGTAACAAATTAAAGATAAACTTTAACTACAGAGACACATGTACGCACTACACAGGTACGCAGTTTATTTGTCGCGCTTCTGATTTTGTTTCACACTCTAGCAGTTAAGAAACAGAACTGCATGCGTCTTGTGGAAGAACATTATAACCGGCGTTACTTCTCTCCGTTTATGACTATGGACGAGTCACCCAGGTCCTGTGCTACTCCACAGCGGCGGCGACCCGCCGGACTAAAATAGTCCGAAAATAAACACTTATTATAGGTGTACCACCATGGTGATTCAGGATACTGACTCCAGTACTCAATGATATGGTTTCGGAATCGGAACAACTCTAGGTAAAAGGAAAGAAGTGTCAGACACAGCTTTGGAGCAACTTAGCATCACAACCGATCACAACACAACATCTCACTCAGCGTGTTTCGCGCTGGATGACGGTCGTGCTGAGCGGTGCAGATACAGAGGAGAAGTAGAAGAAGAGAAGAAGATGACACCATTTGCTATGCTGGGATGTTTTCATTTTCCTCCTTAACACATGCATTTTAAACCACAAACTACGAAGTATGTTTTGGACATTATATAACCGTGTAAAAGACGAACAAAAAAATGAGAATAACAACATTTCTCACTCCAAGTTTTAGGGGTGCTGAGCTCCTTTTTAGGGGTGCTGAAGCACCCCAAAAAAGGGGCTAGCCTCGCCCATGGTTAAAAGTATCACAGTGCTCTCAAGTCTCACGTCTCAAGTCACATTGGGCGTGACACCGGAACAGGAGCAGCGCATGAGCGTCAAGCAGGAGCGTCGCGTGAACAGCAGTGAAGCGGGGGTTTCGGCGTCCGGTCTATTTTGCTGTGCTGCTCACGCTCAAATAAAGTGAAAGCACACTTTTGTTGGAAAAATAAATATGATTTTTACACAAAACTTGTTCAAAATAGACACAGAATAAGCGTGTCAAGAGTTTTAACAACAACGACAATGTCTAGTGTTTTAACAATTATGCCAGAAAAGAAAATAGGGCTTGGGCACCGCGTTGCATTCTGGGACGTGGCGGTCCTGCTGGTAGCTTCGCGAATGTAAACATTCAGCAAGTCGAACGAGAAGATGCAGAGTTGGGAGAAAGAGAAAGGATGGTAAAATCGCGAAAAGGTTGTGGGATTTAAAGGGATACACAAAATAGGGATGTCAGGGACCAGTATGTGCACAAAATCGGCACTGTTAACGGTTTGGATCCATATGAAATTCCCAACAAAGAGTGGAGTACCGACGATTACTTGCTGCCGCACTTTTGCACTACAGTTATCCTCGGCTATATTGTTTGTTTTATGAGCACCTACACTTCAGAACAGTTCCGAAGCTACAAGTCATTGGAGTCTCATGTGCAGTTCACAAATGGATATGTTCAGGAGTTGCAGATCATAAAACCGGCAAACAGTATACGTTACAGTAATCTGGACAAAGGTAAGCTGCGCTACACCTTGCTGCTAGTTTGGTAAACGTTAGTGCTAACAACCATTCACACATGTACTTTTAACAAAAGTGTATTTAGAAGCTGTCAACCCGTTTTTATCCGGGGTTCTCAAGTATTTGAGCTCTTTTCGGACCTGTCAGTCTCTGTACTGTTGTGCTGTTGCTACTCCTTGTCCTTCCAGCGAAACATGTTTTCAAAGCATCGTTTTGCTCACTTGAAAGCAAACTTTAGCGTGATGTTGGGCTTTTTAAGATAGCGTGGTTGTTGTGAGAGCACAATTTCACGCAAATCTGCAACTAAAGTCACGTGAGACCTAGCTACACAAATCGCTTAACGTTAGTTAATGCAGCAGTTTTGTTTTTGCTGTCAGCAGAGGGATAGCAACGAAAAGATGAATGTTGAAATTTCCCGTATTTTGGATGAGTAACCCGAGTGTGGCGAGTGGGGCAGGGCCGAGAGGCGTGGGAACGAGGAGTGAGGCCAGGTGTAGTGATTGGAGATGAGCGGCACCTGCGCCCCACTGCCGGTCTTGAGTCCCACGTAGGAGATGGAAGGATATAAAACTGGAGCGACGACCGTGAAGGACGAGAGAGGACCAGGCCTGGGACATTATTTTATGTTTTGGCTTTTATTTGTGCGCGTCAGTCGCCGTGAGGGGCTGACGCGCTGTTTTGTGTTTATTTTGAATAATTAAAGTTTCATTTTGATTGTGCGCCGGTTCCCGCCTCCTTCTTCCCGATGAATAGGAAGTCTAATATCGTTACACCGAGAAATTTCCCTTATTTTCAATGTTGACTTAAGCTATATAAATTAATATTCAGATGTTATGGTCTCCGTGATCGCGCCTCCAAGCAGGAAAGCAGTGTAAAGTTAATCCATTCTCATTTTATTTTCCCCATGGCAATTGTGTTGCGCTATTACACACCACAAAACAGCAACGGTTTACCATGGTTGAAATAGATTTTTAATCAAATTAAGACACACGGATGAGAGGGAGTACGTCTAAACACTGCGCAGTAGTCTGAGTAGCAGTAAAGGACGCATTCAACGTGGCGGCCACGCAAAGTAATGACGTCACGACGCCCAAGCCCTATTAAGTATAACAAATATGTATTTACCCATTTAAAATTTTTAATTAATCGTTTTGGGTGAAAGTATGGTGTATTGTTATAAAAACAAATGTTGAAAGAATTATACCCATTGTTTGAAATGGTTATATTTTCTGCCGAACACGCTTTGCAGCCGCTGCTGTGATGCTGTACTTATACGCTTCCAGTGTGAATACTCGCGAGAGTCTGCATTGCTGTATATAGCATTGCTGTATATGGGTAAAATTTACACAGGCTTGTGTGCATTCAGATGCTCGCTGAAGTAGGTAACGTAACGGTTACAGAAGAGGACAGCGGCTGTCACATTTTAAATGATTTACATCTTGCCGAACTAATTTCTACAGAATGATCAGTGTGGGAGCATCCTAAGAGTACAGTAAGTCATCTCACCATTGCTGTCCCCTGTTTTTGACCAACTCCATTATTGGCCCAGACCCCGTTTTTTTTACTATATATATATATATACACACACACACACACACACAGTGGGGCTCGAAAGTTTGGGCACCCCTTGCAGAGTCATTTTAAAAAAATAAGAGAGATCATACTAAATGCATGTTATTTTTTATTTAGTGCTGTCCTGAGTAAGATATTGTACATAAAAGATATTAACATTTAGTCCACAAGACAAAAAAATAGCTGAAATTATTAAAATAACCCCACTCAAAAGTTTGGGAACCCTTGGTTCTTAGTACTGTGTTCTGTTACCTGATGATCCTCGACTGTCTTTCTGTTTTGTGATGGTTGTGCATGAGTCCCTTGTTTGTTCTGAACAGTTAAACTGAGCAGCGTTCTTTAAGCTCCTGCAGATTCTTCAGTTTTCCAGCATCCTGCATATTTGAACCCTTTCCAGCAGGGACTTTATGATTTTGAGATGCACCTTTTCACACTGAGGACATTTGAGGGACTCAAACACAACTATTTAAAAAGATTCAAACATTCACTGATGCTCCAGAAGGAAACAAGATGCATTAAGAGCTGGTGAAAACTTTTGGAATTTGAAGATCAAGGTAAATTGTACTTAATTTGTGCACCGGGAAACATACAAGTATCTTCTGTTGCTTACGAAGGGCAGAACTAAATGGAAGAAAAATTACATTTCAACAAAATAAAACAAATTTGGCCATCTTCATTGTGTTGAAAAGTTTCCACCCCCCAGCTCTTAATGCATCTTGTTTCCTTCTGGAGCATCAGTGAATGTTTGAATCTTTTCAAATAGTTGTGTTTGATTTCCTTTAAGGTCCTGAAGAATCTGCAGGAGCTTAAAGATGTTTCTGAAGAACGCTGCTCAGTTTAACTGTTCAGAACAAACAAGGGACTCATGCACAACCATCACAAAACAGAAAGACAGTCGAGGATCATCAGGTAACAGAACACAGTATTAAGAACCAAGGGTTCCCAAACTTTTGAGTGGGGTTATTTTAATAATTTCAGCTATTTTTTTGTCTTGTGGACTCATATTTTCACAGATTCTGCAAGGGGTGCCCAAACTTTCGAGCCCCACTGTATGTGTGTGTGTGTGTGTGTGTGTGTGTGTGTGTGTATATATATATATATATATATATATATATATATATATTAGGGCTGTCAAAAATAGCGCGTTAACGGCGTTAATTAGTTGTTTGTCGTTAATTACGTCAAATTTTTAACGCATTTCACGCATGCGCAGTGTGACAAATTATTCAGGTCAGGAAAAGTCTCGTCGATCTCTGAATTCTCAACAGCGGCAAGCGCCACGACGAAAACACAGAAGAAGCTTAAGGTTTTACCCCAGTTACTCTCAAATACATTCATGCCAAGCTCGATGAACAGAGACGACTTTGGTAGTTGATACGCTGGAGCTTCTTCCTGTTACAGCGTCCTGTGTTTCACACTGCGCATGCGCAGAACGCCTACATGCAATGCAGCGAAAATTACAGCTGTTTGAAAAAGCATATGCATTTTTACTTGGTTTTACTGGCACTTGAAGCCTTCAGAACGGGAAAATATCGATCCTAAAGTATTGTGGCAGAGCAAATGAACACCTCCTAAAAACAAGAGTGCCCAGAGTGCTGCTTATGTGATGGTGGAGCATGTTTGTGTTTCTCTCTGCATAATTTCATAGATATGTGGCTATATTTAACCACTGGTTCACCTAAAACTCTTACACTATCTGTAGTTAAATGGCATGGTTTGATATAGTGCTCAGGTAAATTTGATTAAGTAAAAGTTCAACTTTTGAAATTCAGAAAAAAAAAAGAACCACATATTGATGAATCGATACATGAAAATGATCTATCTGTGTCCTGTTATTTATCTTTTGGTATGCATTTCAGGAAAAAAATGGTTAGGATTCAGGTGTAATTGCAAATAGTGATTAATCATAATTAATCCACTGAATATTCTGATTAATTTGATTAAAAATTTTAATCTTTTGACAGCCCTTATATATATATATATATATATATATATATATATATATATATATATATATATATAGTAGCATTCATCAAAGATACACAGTTAGCATGTAGGATTTAGAATTTATTTTTTTGCTTTATTCAGTTTCTTTAAAAACCCAAAATGAACTGCACCTCAGTCCAGCAGATGGCGGTAATACACTTTGTTTGTAAACTGCCATAAAACTCAACAGAAGAAAAGGAAGAAGATTCTAGCAAGTTTATTGAGAAATAGTAATACTAGTCTTATTATGTTTCTGTGGGTCCCTGCTCATGTGGGAGTAGAGGCTAATGAAGTGGCTGACAAACTAGCTAAGCAAGCTTTAAATCATGCAGATGTTGACATACAAGTGGCTCTTAGTAAAAAAGAGGTTCAGGCTAAAGTGAAAGAAGTCACTCATAGTAAATGGCAAGAAGCATGGGATGTTGATAGCAAGGGCAGACATCTTAATAGCATCCAACAACTTGTAGGAAATGGAAGAAGTGTATATAAGAACAGGAAGGAAGATATTATCATTTCACGTCTTAGAATTGGACATTCTGGACTAAATTATTCCCTTTTTTAAAATGGGGAAAGCATGCAACAGGTAAATGTAGAAATTGTGATGAATCAGAGACAATAGAGCATATTTTATTTTCATGTCAACAGTACGAAAATGAAAGAATATTGCTTATTCAAGAAATGAAAAAATTGGACATTAACACTTACAATATACAAAGCTTTTTGGAACGTAATTTTGAGCAATGGAAGAAGTAAAGAGCCATTATTAAATTTATTAAAGACATAGGGTTATACGGGATAATTTAGTTTTTTTTTTTTTTTTTTTTTCTTGCTTGTCTGGGCTCCACACTCCAGTTTGGTAGGTGGCGGTAATGCACCATAAGCTGGTTTGCCAACCGCCATAAAAATTCAGAATAAGAAGAATAGGCGAGTCACTCAGAGCTGATGAGAGTGTAACCTCCGGGGAGTAACATAGAAAGACTTCTGACCGCTTTGTGAAGTAAGAGTGTCATTTATTTTCATTCTTTTCGACCATGGCCGTAGCGAGGCTTTGAAAATAGGATGAGATGAGATGAGGGTAGGGCGTGGGGCTACGGCCGATGTTTGGATGGTATATCCGGCCGCTCTTCGTGGACGCGGTCCACCGGCGTTTTGCTCATTGTTACGGACCACCCGCGGCTGGTTTATAATAAAACAATACACACCACTATCAAGAACCGTTGACACTTTATTAATATTTTCATTTATTTCATATTACATGAACAAATACATTAACATTTATCAGATGCTTTGATCAAAAGTGGATAATTCGGGAGTCTTTTGAAAATTAACCATGATTTTACTACAGCTTTTGCAGTAAAACCACAGTAAAAACAAAAATAACCATTACTACAGTACTTGCATGGTTAAAAGTATCACAGTGCTCTCAAGTCTCACGTCTCAAGTCACATTGGGCGTGACACCGGAACAGGAGCAGCGCATGAGCGTCAAGCAGGAGCGTCGCGTGAACAGCAGTGAAGCGGGGGTTTCGGCGTCCGGTCTATTTTGCTGTGCTGCTCACGCTCAAATAAAGTGAAAGCACACTTTTGTTGGAAAAATAAATATGATTTTTACACAAAACTTGTTCAAAATAGACACAGAATAAGCGTGTCAAGAGTTTTAACAACAACGACAATGTCTAGTGTTTTAACAATTATGCCAGAAAAGAAAATAGGGCTTGGGCACCGCGTTGCATTCTGGGACGTGGCGGTCCTGCTGGTAGCTTCGCGAATGTAAACATTCAGCAAGTCGAACGAGAAGATGCAGAGTTGGGAGAAAGAGAAAGGATGGTAAAATCGCGAAAAGGTTGTGGGATTTAAAGGGATACACAAAATAGGGATGTCAGGGACCAGTATGTGCACAAAATCGGCACTGTTAACGGTTTGGATCCATATGAAATTCCCAAACAAAGAGTGGAGTACCGACGATTACTTGCTGCCGCACTTTTGCACTACAGTTATCCTCGGCTATATTGTTTGTTTTATGAGCACCTACACTTCAGAACAGTTCCGAAGCTACAAGTCATTGGAGTCTCATGTGCAGTTCACAAATGGATATGTTCAGGAGTTGCAGATCATAAAACCGGCAAACAGTATACGTTACAGTAATCTGGACAAAGGTAAGCTGCGCTACACCTTGCTGCTAGTTTGGTAAACGTTAGTGCTAACAACCATTCACACATGTACTTTTAACAAAAGTGTATTTAGAAGCTGTCAACCCGTTTTTATCCGGGGTTCTCAAGTATTTGAGCTCTTTTCGGACCTGTCAGTCTCTGTACTGTTGTGCTGTTGCTACTCCTTGTCCTTCCAGCGAAACATGTTTTCAAAGCATCGTTTTGCTCACTTGAAAGCAAACTTTAGCGTGATGTTGGGCTTTTTAAGATAGCGTGGTTGTTGTGAGAGCACAATTTCACGCAAATCTGCAACTAAAGTCACGTGAGACCTAGCTACACAAATCGCTTAACGTTAGTTAATGCAGCAGTTTTGTTTTTGCTGTCAGCAGAGGGATAGCAACGAAAAGATGAATGTTGAAATTTCCCGTATTTTGGATGAGTAACCCGAGTGTGGCGAGTGGGGCAGGGCCGAGAGGCGTGGGAACGAGGAGTGAGGCCAGGTGTAGTGATTGGAGATGAGCGGCACCTGCGCCCCACTGCCGGTCTTGAGTCCCACGTAGGAGATGGAAGGATATAAAACTGGAGCGACGACCGTGAAGGACGAGAGAGGACCAGGCCTGGGACATTATTTTATGTTTTGGCTTTTATTTGTGCGCGTCAGTCGCCGTGAGGGGCTGACGCGCTGTTTTGTGTTTATTTTGAATAATTAAAGTTTCATTTTGATTGTGCGCCGGTTCCCGCCTCCTTCTTCCCGATGAATAGGAAGTCTAATATCGTTACACCGAGAAATTTCCCTTATTTTCAATGTTGACTTAAGCTATATAAATTAATATTCAGATGTTATGGTCTCCGTGATCGCGCCTCCAAGCAGGAAAGCAGTGTAAAGTTAATCCATTCTCATTTTATTTTCCCCATGGCAATTGTGTTGCGCTATTACACACCACAAAACAGCAACGGTTTACCATGGTTGAAATAGATTTTTAATCAAATTAAGACACACGGATGAGAGGGAGTACGTCTAAACACTGCGCAGTAGTCTGAGTAGCAGTAAAGGACGCATTCAACGTGGCGGCCACGCAAAGTAATGACGTCACGACGCCCAAGCCCTATTAAGTATAACAAATATGTATTTACCCATTTAAAATTTTTAATTAATCGTTTTGGGTGAAAGTATGGTGTATTGTTATAAAAACAAATGTTGAAAGAATTATACCCATTGTTTGAAATGGTTATATTTTCTGCCGAACACGCTTTGCAGCCGCTGCTGTGATGCTGTACTTATACGCTTCCAGTGTGAATACTCGCGAGAGTCTGCATTGCTGTATATAGCATTGCTGTATATGGGTAAAATTTACACAGGCTTGTGTGCATTCAGATGCTCGCTGAAGTAGGTAACGTAACGGTTACAGAAGAGGACAGCGGCTGTCACATTTTAAATGATTTACATCTTGCCGAACTAATTTCTACAGAATGATCAGTGTGGGAGCATCCTAAGAGTACAGTAAGTCATCTCACCATTGCTGTCCCCTGTTTTTGACCAACTCCATTATTGGCCCAGACCCCGTTTTTTTTACTATATATATATATATACACACACACACACACACACAGTGGGGCTCGAAAGTTTGGGCACCCCTTGCAGAGTCATTTTAAAAAAATAAGAGAGATCATACTAAATGCATGTTATTTTTTATTTAGTGCTGTCCTGAGTAAGATATTGTACATAAAAGATATTAACATTTAGTCCACAAGACAAAAAAATAGCTGAAATTATTAAAATAACCCCACTCAAAAGTTTGGGAACCCTTGGTTCTTAGTACTGTGTTCTGTTACCTGATGATCCTCGACTGTCTTTCTGTTTTGTGATGGTTGTGCATGAGTCCCTTGTTTGTTCTGAACAGTTAAACTGAGCAGCGTTCTTTAAGCTCCTGCAGATTCTTCAGTTTTCCAGCATCCTGCATATTTGAACCCTTTCCAGCAGGGACTTTATGATTTTGAGATGCACCTTTTCACACTGAGGACATTTGAGGGACTCAAACACAACTATTTAAAAAGATTCAAACATTCACTGATGCTCCAGAAGGAAACAAGATGCATTAAGAGATGGGGTTCACCTAAAACTCTTACACTATCTGTAGTTAAATGGCATGGTTTGATATAGTGCTCAGGTAAATTTGATTAAGTAAAAGTTCAACTTTTGAAATTCAGAAAAAAAAAGAACCACATATTGATGAATCGATACATGAAAATGATCTATCTGTGTCCTGTTATTTATCTTTTGGTATGCATTTCAGGAAAAAAAATGGTTAGGATTCAGGTGTAATTGCAAATAGTGATTAATCATAATTAATCCACTGAAAATTCTGATTAATTTGATTAAAAATGTTAATCATTTGACAGCCCTAAAAAAAAAACA
This sequence comes from Carassius auratus, assembly GCF_003368295.1. Taxonomy (NCBI): domain Eukaryota; kingdom Metazoa; phylum Chordata; class Actinopteri; order Cypriniformes; family Cyprinidae; genus Carassius; species Carassius auratus. The sequence continues at coordinate 253,641 of NW_020525757.1, forward strand.
CGCAATTTTGGCCATTGTACCTGGTCGGTTGTAGCTTTCCCGCCTATTATTAGCCCACTATCTTTTTTTTTTTTTTTTTTTATAGTTAAAGGGTTAGTTCATCGAAAAATCTAAATTATGTCATTAATAACTTACCCTCATGTCGTTCCAAACCCGTGAGACCTCAGTTTATCTTCAGAACACTTTTTGAACCAGTTCACCAAATCGAACTGAATTGTTTTAAAAGGTTCACGTCTCCAATACGCATTAATCCACAAATGACTTAAGCTGTTAACTTGTTTAATGTGGCTGACACTCCCTCTGAGTTCAAACAAACCAATATCCCGGAGTAATTCAATAATTTCAACAGTACACTGACTGAACTGCTGTGAAGAGAGAACTGAAGATTAACACCGAGCCGAGACAGATAACGAACTACATCACCTACAACAGGGCTCCAGACTGCGACCAATTGGTCGCATTTTGCGACCAAATTTTGAGTGTGCGACTGAATTTTACATCCAGTTGCACATGTGCGACCAGTAGATTTGCACACACACGCACGCAAACACACACACACACTTGCACACATACTAATGAGACGCGAGCACATTTAACACATTGAGTGATGCCTGTCTGTGAAGCGGCAAATGCGTGTGAGAAGAATAGGGAATGGCCACTGTAAGTGGCTAAAATGTGTGGAGGGGGAGGGGCCTAGAGATAATTGAGCGCGCGTAAACATCTGTGGGAAGGAAACAGAGACAAATATCTTCACAACCTGATATGTGCGTGCGTCTGAGCTATGAGCAAGCGAACTATTGATTCGTTCTTCCGACCTGCGGCTAGTGTACCAGTGCCAGAGTCTACAGTGTCACCGTCAGATGATGATTCAGAGTCAGAGGTTGGTGTGACGAAAAAAGTCTGCACCAGGGCCGGCCCGCAAATGCTAAGGGCGCCACTCATCCATAGGGGTGCCAGAATGAGTGAACTAGTGAATTTTTTTTATTTACATTTTTTTTTTTTTATAATAGGCTACTATTTAAAAAACATTAATTCGAAATACTTCCAAATAAAGCAAAAAAAAAAAAAAAAAAAAAAAAATCTGGCTCCTCAATCTTCCCCCGCCCATCGAGTGCTTGAAGTGCGTCAGAAACAGAGCGCGCGCACGATTAGTTGTTGGTAATTTGTTGTGTCGCGTGCCCGACGCCGCATCCAATGTAGACAGCACTGCTTTTGTTAACACACAGCTCGTAGAAACGGGCCTGGCAGCTCGCGCCAGTTCTAGACACGGTGAAAGTTTCCTGATTGTGATGGAAGGCCGAATTTACATGACACATTATAAATGAGCATAGTCTGCGATAGATACAGTGCCAAAAAGAAGAGAAGAGGATAAAGACAGAGGTAAAGAGATGTAGTGAAAGAACGATTTATTGCATAGGAGTAAGATACTATAATTTCATGGCAGTTATTTTTACCTTAAACTTAATGTTAGCAGTTGTTCTGAGTTCTGAGTCCCCAGACTGTGATTTTGTACAATCATGTCATTTTTAAGACATACTTTTTATTATCACTTTTTTATTAATGTTTTACTCTACATTTGTGCAGTTTTGGGGGGATACAGTACAGGCCAAAAGTTTGGAAACATTACTATTTTTAATGTTTTTGAAAGAAGTTTCTTCTGCTCATCAAGCCTGCATTTATTGGATCAAAAATGCAGAAAAAAATTAATATTGTGATATATTATTACAATTTAAAATAATTCGTTTTCAATTTATTATACTTTAAATTATAATTTATATCTGTGATGCAAAGCTGAATTTTCAGCATCATTACTCCATTCTTCAGTGTCACATGTGACATCCAGTCTATCACATGATCCTTTAGAAATCATTCTATATGATGATTTATTATGAGTGTTGGAAACAGTTCTGCTGTAGTGTGTGTGTGTGTGTGTGTGTGTGTGTGTGTGTGTGTATGTATGTATATATATATATATATATATATATATATATATATATATATATATATATATATATATATATATATATATATATATATATAATATAAGCATGAACACAATGACAGGGTGAAATGGGCTGTGATGCATGGGGCGCCAGGTAAAATCTTGCCTAGGGCAGCAAATTGGTTAGGGCCGGCCCTGGTCCACACTCACCATTTTCGAGAAGACTGGCTGTAAGAATTCAGATGGCTGAGGTACTACAAGCATTAGAACTACCTTTCACCAATTACAAAAGCCAGCTCGACCTTCAAAGGAAGAATGGCTTAAAACTTAACGAAACATACAACAACGATACAGCATGCACACAAACTTTTTTACTAAGCACATTTTTTATTCTGAGTGTATGGAATTTTGTTTACTATTTGTACTGTCATGACAGCGATGGGGCTGTCAGTTTACCTTGTTGCATCTTCAAAAGTGCAGAATAAAATGTGACACTGAATTTGAAACAGCACATTGTAATTTCTGCATCTATTATTAAAGTATTTATTAGTAATACAGTGGAAATTAGTAGATTTGGTTAGCATGTTGATTTACGGTGTGCGCCCCTAAATTTTCTGGTTGTGCCCCTAAAATTTTCAGTTGGGGGCCACTGTGCTCCTAGTGAAAAAAGTTAGTCTGGAGCCCTGTACAATAAACAACACTGACCATTATCTCTCTCTCTCTCTCTCTCTCTCTCTCTCTCTCTCTCACACACACACAAATAGATGCTGAATTAAATAAATATTATTTTATTTGTAAGAATGTGTCATTTATGAGATCAGACACCCGTCCCCAACAAACCCCTGCCGCCGCCACCAAAATCTCACTCTGAACTCAGTTCAAAACTTGAGAGCCCTGCGTATGAGTACAGCACTTTTTCACAATACTTATTTCAAATTAGGTTTACAGAAAATGCATGTTTCAAGATTACAGTTTAAAAAGCCAGATGACTGAGACTCACTGGGAAGACCATGTTCTAGTTCATAATAAAAAGTCCTGTGTTCAGTGCTGTCATTGCAGGCTCACTTTATACCAAAAACTTTTTAAAAAGAGTTACATAAACACAAAATAAAACCAGGCAAACAATGATTAAGCAATTAAAATGTTATAAATTGCATGATAAAATTATAAAATATTTTCTGATAAAATAAGGATAATATTTGTTTTGTGTGTCCAATGTTTTGTGTGTTCATGTACAGTTGTTGTCTGTAGACTTTGTGAGCGTTGGTGTCATCTGAAGTCTTCACAAGTGAGTTTGGATTCAGTTTGGAGCTGCTGTAATCTCTAGAAACCTTGGGATTGACATCCTGAGATAAAACCAGGAAATAAAAAGAAGAAAGTTTAGCATAGCTGCTCCTGTATATATTATTTCAGACAAAATATTAATCACATATAACTGGAGTGCATGGTTATTAGATGTGTTGTGTGAATACTAAACTATGTATTTTAATCTTATTTAATCAAAGAAAACGTGTGCCCGACCCCCAAATATTATTAGGAAGGCTATTTCAAAGTAAAATACCAAAAAGTTCTACTTCCTTTAGTGGACTTTGATAAAACTCACTACAGGCCAAGCACCACAGCTGCTGCTGCACCCATTTGTGCTTATTTTGCTATATATATATATATATATATATATATATATATATATATATGATTTGATCACAAGTACATCCAAAAACTTTAGGCAGGTGCTCAATCACATGATACACTTCACCAATCAATAAACAAAAATCGACACACTGCCACTAATGCTCTCAAAAATCAGTTTATTGATGAAGTGTTTCATGTGATCCCTGTAAATGTATTATTTGTGGAACAGGCATCTCTTTAGAATGGAATACACATTTTAGTAGGTGGAACATTATATTTGTAATTTATACTACCGTTAAAAGTTTGGAGTCAGTAAGATTTATTACATCTTTGAGAGAAGACTCTTCTGCTCACATAGGCTGGCTTTATTTGATCAAAAGGAAGTAAAAAACAGTAATATTGTGAAATATTAACATTTAACACAACAGTTTTCTACGTGGGTATATTGTGAAATGTAATTTATTTCTGTGATCCAAGCTAATTTTTATTACTCCAGTCTTCAGCGTCACATGATCCAGGTCAAGTCAGGTCACTTTTATTGTCACATCATCACAGCACATAAGCCTTGGTGAGTGAAATTCTTTTGAGCTAGCTCCAGAAAGTGCAGAAACAATTAACATATAACCATACAGACTTCAAAAGGTGAAAATGTGCAATATGCACATACATATGGTCAGTACCATAGACTGTATAAAAACATGGACATAGTGTCCGTGACTTCACCTGTAGACTCCTGAAGTGTGCTTTTGAAGCCTAAAGTGTGTAGAGTGGGCCGTCGCCATCTTGGCAGCGCGTCACCGTGTGACTCTCCCGGACAATCAAAAATGGGCAAAAAGGCAGGAGCTGATTGCTGAAGCCACGCCCACCTAGCACGACGGCATTGTCAGCAGCAGCAATCCACCTGTCACTCAAGTGGCCACGCCCCTTAATTATGCAGAACTTTAAGGCTTAATATAATTTATACGGATAAGTTATAAAAAAATTCAACCCCCTCACGGTTGTCATGAAGGGCAAAATTAGCAATATAGACCAAAATCATTTTTTGAACCAGGCTGTAAACATGTTTTTTTTCTGCTGTAAAGTTGGGCATTTTAACATGGGGAGTCTATGGGACTGACTCTCTTCTGCAGCCAGCCTCAAGCGGCCAGTCGATGAATTACAGTTTTAGTCACTTCCTTATTGGCCTCACAAGAGAGAGCGAGAGTTTGACGCTCGGTCAGTACACACAGTGTACTATTAGACATACTTACAGTTAACACTACACATTATTTGCAGTATGTACATAAATGTATACAGTAAGCACTAAACATTATACACTATACACAGAATGTACAGTACATGTTCCACATTATGTAAACATATATAAGCATAAAAATATGCTAAGGGTGAAACAGTCTACTTGAAATGGATACATAAATGTCATGGATGTGCATTGGATGGTATCCAGTGGTATTGGGTAGGTTACTGTATTAAATGCAGTGTGTATGTGTTGAACTGTTGGAGTTAAAGTGCAGTGTGTGGCATACCATATTGTAGGAGTATGCTGTAGGGTGTATTTGTTCAGACTGTTCATTAGTCTGATAGCCTGAGGGAAAAATCCCTATCCCTCAGTCAGCTAGTGCGCGATCGGATGCTACGGAGACGTCTTCCTGACGCAGAGAGAGCAGTCTGTGGGACGGGTGGCTGGAGTCACTGATGATTGTCCGGGCTTTTCTTATACTCCACCTGGTGTAGATGTCCTGGAGGGAGGGAAACTCTCCTCCAACAATGTGGCTGGCAGTTCGCACAACCTTTTTCAGAGCTTTACGGTTGCCAGCGGTGCTGTTTCTGAACCAGGCAGTGATGCAGCCCGTCAGGATGATCTCTATAGTGCAAGTGTAGAATGATCTGAGGATGCTGGGGCTCATTCCAAACTTCCTCAGCCGTCTCGGGGAGAAGAGGCGCTGGTGTGCCTTCTTCAGCACTGCGTCAATGTGTGGAGACCAGGTGAGATCCTCGCTGATGCGGACGCAGGGGAACTTGAAGCTGCTTACCCGCTCCACAGTCTTGTCGATGGTGATGGGTCTGTGTTCTCTGCTCTGTCTCCTGAAATCCACCACCAGCTCTTGGTCTTGTCGATGTTGAGTGAGAGGTGGTTCTCCTGACACCATTTAGTCAGGGTGCTCACGTCCTCTCTGTAGGCTGTCTCATCATTGTTGGTGATCAGGCCTATCACCGTTGTCTCATCAGCGAATTTGATGAAATTGGAGCTGTGTGTGGCTGTACAGTCGTGTGAACCAATGTTTAGGGTTAGCGGGGATGAAGTATTGATGCCCATTCAGACCACCTGACTTCTGCCTGTCAGGAAGTCCAGGATCCTGCTGCACAGAGATCTGTTTAGTCCCAAAGTCTGGAGCTTTGCAACAAGTGTGGCAGGCACAATAGTGTTAAATGCAGAGCTGTAGTCCACAAACAGCATTCTCACATAGGTGTTCTTATTTTCCAGGTGGGAGAGAGCAGTGTGTAGGGTGAAAGCAATAGCATGGTCTGCAGAACGGTTGCTTCCATATGCAAATTGTAGAGGGTCCAATGAGGCAGGCAGCACAGAGCAGATGTAGTCTCTGACGAGTCTCTCAAAACACACTTACTGAAGATGGGTGTGAGAGCGATGGGCCTCCAGTCATTTAAGAATGTGATTTGGTTTCTCTTTGGAATGGGCACAATGGTATATTTTTTTTAAAGCACGAGGGAACCACAGACAGACATTCTGATTTGTTTCTTGAATTATTATCAATGTCTTATCAATTATCAAAAGTTAAAACAAACATTTCTGTTTTAAATAAACACTGTACAGTTTTACAACTTTATTCATCAAAGAATCCTGAAAAAATGAAGCAACATCGCTGTTTTCAACACTGATAATAATCAGAAATGTTTCTTCAGAAGCAAATCAGAATGACTTTTGAAGGAACACGTGACACTGAAGACTGGAGTAACGATGCTGAAAATACAGCTTTACCATCACAGGAATAAATTACTTCTCTAAATATAGAGAAATTGTGTATGTTCAAGATTGTACTTACTAGTCGTGCAGTCTATAGCATCTTGGAGATGTTGTCTGACAGCAGCGGTGGGCCGACGGGCAGCAGGGCCTTCTCTGCTGGCCCTTTTAAAAACAAAATTGTGTGAAAAGTCTATGGCCTACACTACAGATTGTGCTACCCTTTTGATGAAGTCACATCTGATTTGTTATGAGCATTCGTGACCGAATCATCAGCCAATCAAATTTTGACGTTCAATGACAGCACACCCTCTGGGTCTAGAGACGTGCCCAGTGCTACCCTCAGCGTTCAACTGCCCTTTTACTCAGGGATTTCCAAAGTACGAAAGTGAAATTTAATGAAAAGAAAATACAGCCTACAGATCTGGTTGCTAATCTACTAAAATGCTTTTTTTAAGGTGCTCTTTTGCAGACAAAAGAGAATAACTGAGAAAGAAAGACTTACACCTAAACTGAAGGCCAGCAACATTTTTATGCACCATTTCAAAGATTGCAACTACGAGTCAAGGGACGTGAAATTAGTACTTTTTTATTTGATGAGTATTGTATCATGCACATTGTTAAAATAGAGGTCGACCGATTCATTGGTTTGGCTGGTTAATTGGCACCGATAGTTGATTTGCAGAACTATCGGTTATCTGCAAAAATGGAGATAGTTTTCCTTGTGTTTGTTTTTCCATGTGAAATAAAAATAAACTGATAACAAATAAACAGTTTTAGAATGTGACACGTCCGGAGTGTGTGATAACTGTGACTTCTCAAAGATGAGGCGCTGCACTTTTGCACAGTGTGTTAACTTTTATATATAACTTTTATATATATAATTTGATTAGATAATCATGCAGTGTTCTAAAATAGCAGCAAATAAAATGTGAGTACACATAAAATATCAATAACTTGTGCATGTAATTTTAATATGGCCTTGTGTATGTATTTCAAGATGGCTCTCTTTAAGCATGACTGTTGAAATTAAATTGTAATACTTAATAAGAGTCCATTTGTAACATTAAGGAAAGCTGCAGAAGTATTGTTACTTGTTAGAGCATGTTCATTTGATTTAAACATTTACTATTACTAATAGGTTTCCTTTTTACATTTTAAAGTTTCTTCTTTTAACTAGGGCCGGGACTTGATTAAAAAAATTAATCTAATTAATTAGAGGCTTTGTAATTAATTAATCGAAATTAATCGCATTTTAATCGCATATAAATATTTGACCTGAAAACAGTGAGAAGTCATTTTTTTTCACATGGATTTATAGTATACCATTGAATAATGACTGAATACATAAGCTTAAGCAACAAAATATTGTTTATTTTTGTTCAACCAAGTCTAGCAGACCAGTGCAATTTTTGCCATGAAGTGTAGCAATAGCATATTTAGAAACAATTTAGAAATAGTACATTTCAGAAATTCAGGAAGCTTATAGGTGCTGGAACCTTCTGTAAAGTGTTTTTTAAGTAAAACACAATACTGTCAATTACATTCAGAACATTGGAAACACTGACTATTAGAAAACATCTCTCTGTTGCTTCAGAGGCCATAACATACTAAGTCCAACTCTCAATAACCTTGGCCAAAACAATAAAGAGTTCAACATAAACTGTTGCACAAACAAAATAATATATAGTTCAACATAAAGTGTAAAGTCCACGCTAGCTGCTATATGTTTTGCGTTGAGGTGATCCTTGAGACTCGATGTTCTGCGGTGTCTATGGGTGATATGCGAATGCTAGTTGGTGCTTCAGTATAATCGGTCCGCCGAACTCATCCAGTGAGAAACGTTCCGCGGTGCAAAAATAAGTTATTAAAAACGCGGGAATTTTTTTTCTGTAATTAATTAATCTTAGTTAACGCGTAATTTTTTGTGTAATTTATTAATCTCAATTAACGCGTTAAAGTTCCGGCCCTACTTTTAACATCAGTAAACTTTGAAATAACTTTAATGATCAATTTAATAATTAATATTAATACTACATTTTTATTCATTTACAAAGTATGGTTCAGTACTTTTACTGCTTTTTTTTTTAATAGTAAAGCTCTATTTTAGTTTTCGTTCAGTATCCATTTTAAAAACTATTGGTTGATAAATCGGTATCGGCCAGTGTGGAACAACCTAGCTATCAGTATTGGTAAAATCCACTATTGGTCCATCTCTAGTTGATAATACTGTGGTGCGGTGTGTGGGTGTCCAGCATTTGTACAGTTCTGCTGCTTTGGGCGTCGTCATTCCCTTCATCCGTGTATTGGCTGATTACTTTTACTGAGCATGTAGGGAAATTTACTCTGCATCCAAAGGGATGGTTCACCCCAAAATGAACATTTGCTGTTAATTTACTCTCAGGTCATCAAAGGTTTTTTTTCTGCAGTAGAACAGTAAAGATTTTTAGGTGAAACCGTGTGGTCATGCTCATTTCACTTTCACTTTCAAGTTAGCGATTTAAAAGTCAGGAGCAAAAAAGGGGAAAAACTCTGCTCAACCCCTAGTGATACCGGTATTACTGGTGTTGTCACACGTCCATTAACCAGTGGGAAAATTTCCTCACATGCCTAGAGGGAACGCACTTAAAAGCAACATATAGACAGGACAATCTAGCAAGTGCATAAAACAAACAAAAAATTGTCTCGTAGAATTTACAAATAAAGCATAATTGTGCATCATTTTGTCCACTGCATTACTTGGACTTATTTTGATCCTCTTCTGTCCAGCTGTAGGTGGCAAGAGATAGAGAAGAAGCAGCGTAGAAGTGATCTCACTGTCCCAGTCCATCATGAAGAAAAACAAGGCATTAAAGTCTAATAGGAAAAGATAAAACTAGCTAGCTAACTAATTTGTTTTATGAACAAGTGTTTTTTTTCGCTACATTCATTCTGCCATGGTGTTCCACCACACCAAAAATCATAACACCACGACTGCAACTTCAAAGTGTGGTCCGATATTGTGCATTCTATTGCTATGTTTAAGCCCCATTAAAAGCATAAAAAACATTCTTGCTGGAGTTTATTGCGCTTTTTAAATCTCAATTTTAGCCTGACAGCACTTGCATAAAATGGTTGTTTGGTCGAAGCGGATTAATATACACCGGTTTTCGGTATGAACCGGTATACCGCCCAACACTATCTTGGAGGCTGTTCCAGCACCAAACGGCAGCAGGAAGTCTTGATTCACCGGTTGATTATACACACAAGCATACAGTGCAGACCAAAAGTTTGGACACATCTTCTCATTCAAAAAGTTTTCTTTATTTTCATGACTATGAAAATTGTAGACACTGAAGGCATCACAACTATGAATTAACACATGTGGAATTATGGAATTATATACATAACAAAAAAGTGTGAAACTGAAAATGTCATATTGTAGGTTCTTCAAAGTAGCACCTTTTGCTTTGATTACTGCTTTGCACACTCTTGGCATTCTCTTGATGAGCTTCAAGAGGTCGTCACCTGAAATGGTCTTCCAACAGTCTTGAAGGAGTTCCCCGAGAGATGCTTAGCACTTGTTGGCCCTTTTGCCTTCTGTCTGCTGTCCAGCTCACCCCTAAACCATCTGGATTGGGTTCAGGTCCGGTGACTGTGGAGGCCAGGTCATCATCACTCTCCTTCTTGCTCAAATAGCCCTTGATGCCTTCAGTGTGACTCTACAATTTTCATAGTCATCAAAATAAAGAAAACTCTTTCAATGAGAAGGTGTGTCCAAACTTCTGGTCTGTACTGTATATATGATGGCAGGGCTCAGTGCATTGTTAATGTTGCACTTAATGATTTTTATCGTGTGTTGTATATTAAACCAGTGTAAATCAGAATAAAGATTTTGGAAAAAAAGAATAGTCAATAAGACAGGAATATAAATAAGGTGTTTTCATGGCTAACATCCAGCAAAACACTAGATTTAAACACAAGATTTAAAAAACACTTGTCGTACTTATCACATAAATATCACATACTTTAAGACTTTTACTCAAGTAATATTCTAAACGGTGACTTCAACTTCTACCAAAGTATTTTTTCTGGTAAGATATCTGAACTTTTACTTGAGTATGACTTTCAGGAACTTTATACACCACCAATATTTGCATTTATCTGACCATAAACAACAAGAAAGGCTTGTTGAAAATGCAATTTCATTCTCTTCCACAAGGTGGCTGTTTAAGAGCGCTGAAATATTGTGGTTTCCTCGGTAACGCCTGTTTCACACATACTCCGTCTGCAGTGCCTATGCGATGCATATTTTTTTACGCATCCATGTTAATGGATTCCAGCGTTCACACTGCACACGGTTGCAATCCGTCAAATGTGTTCCAGGAGTGGTGGGTCTGCAGCAGTGCAGCGATCGTTTACATAGGAGTCTATTTTTGCTGTACTGCATGCGCTGATTTAAAATTACATATTTATTGTGAATTTACTGCATTTCCGTGTCAATCAATGTTGATTTTTTCCCGCGAACAATGCGCTGTCAATTGTTCGCGGTAAAAATCAACATGGATTGACACGGAAATGCAGGTAATTCACAATTAATATGTAATAATTAATACTTACTGTTTCACACTCAACACATGGGTTTTGGCTAGATTTAAAACAAGAAAAAGAGCAACTTTAGATAAACAAGGGAACGTGTTGCACTTTTTATGGAGGCAGACAAAAAGTTCATTAAGACCTGTAGGAATGCTTGTAATAAAACGCGCTTCGACTTGAAGGTTTTTTTTTTTTTATTATTATTTTTTTTTTTTATTCTCAAAAAATAAAATAAAAAATTGGGAGATATGTAAGGACAGAGTGGAGATATTTTGGAGCCCGACTGGATAGCACAGTTGGGACTAGGGTTGGGAATCGATAGAAATTTTCTGATTCTGGTTCCTTTAAAATCATTAAACAATTATTAAGAAATTGTGGTAAGGACAAATGCACAATACTCAACTACTCAATGCTCAATACTGTTTATTACTTACTGTCAACTTAATTTAAAGGTTGGCAATGTCAAAATGCAACATATATTACAGTGTAAAGATCTTCATTAGTGATGGGAAGTTCGATTCTTTTCCGCGAACCGGTTCTTTCGGACGGTTCGATTCAATACACCGGTTGAAAAAACCGGTTCATCGGTTCTTTCACGCTCAACGTAATGACGTCATTGGCGATGACGTAATGGTGTCACGTCTATCAAACATTCAAATATATAAAGTCAGTAATCATAACTTTAGTCAGTTAAAACCTCATAATCATGAAAAGTTTACATTTGAGTTTTGCAACAACACCTAAATACAGTAACAGCAATAATGTGCATATGAGGATTTAAGTCTTGAAGATATAAAGTAAATAAATTAGGTGTCATCAGCGCAGAAACCATGATCCCCTTACTAAACATAATCCATTGCGATGTATTTGTTATTAAATGAGCTTAGCCTACGTTTCGCCAGATTGCCCTTCCTCCAAGCCCTCGAAATACCCGCGCTCATAACATTACTAGCACAGAATCAGAATCAATCACCAAAAGTATCACTTCGGTTCAGACATGCTGTGAGTCAGTTGGCTTCACGCTGAATCGCGCATGCGCAATATCATCAGTTAATCGGTTCTCAATTTGGACGCGTCCGACAGAAACGATTCTCGGTTGAGTGTACTGGTGATCCGAAAACCGATGCAACCGGTTCTTGACTCGAGAACGAGAACTGCTCCAGCAGTGGGCGTGTTCGTTCATTATCTGGCTCGGCTCAGTGTTCATCTTCAGTTCGGTCTTCACAGCAGTTCATTCAGTGTACTGTTTGAGTAAATGGATTACCCCGGGATATTGGTTTATTCTGACTCAGAGGGAGTGTCAGTCACATTAAAAAAGTTAACAGCTTAAGTCATTTGTGGATTTATGCTTATTGGAGACGTGAACCATTTCAAACGATTCAGTTCGATTTGGTGAACTGGTTCAACCGGTTCACTAAGAAGAACCGGTTAAATTGAACGATTCGTTCACGAATCGGCCATCACTAATCTTCATAAGTGAGGTGGGGTATTTTTAGAAATTTTCTGGTTCGGCTTCTGGTTTCATTTAAATGAACTATGTTTTTTACTATTTCTCCTTCACTGAATGTAGCGTTGCTGGAAGGGAGTAAGTAATGTTGAGTAATGCTAGTTCATCAATCAGCATGTGTTTCAAAGTTGATGTTTTTTACACTATCAATAACGTTTTGCTTTTCAAGCAGGAATAAGCTTGTTGGCCAAATAGTCCCTTGAGGGCTGAGACACTTGTTAATTTCCCTTAATTAATGAGATATAAACAGTTAAACTTAAACATGTATACACATTCTCCATAAAGTCCGCATTTTTAAACATTTAGAATGCATTAAAATAAATATTTTCTATCACTTTTTCACTCTTGAATTGACCTGTACACTAAATAATCTAACCCTCATACTTGTATAACAATAGCAGTCTATTTATTAAGTGTTCCAGGTTGAAGCCAGTATGTATATTAATGACAATATGGGACAAATATAATGTTATTTAGTGGCGGCATGTGCAGCACGCTGCTGTTAGATGTACAGTCACACAAAACGATGTGCAGTTATCAAAGGCGTGAGTGCACATACAGTCATGGGAAACAATGTGTTCGGCAATTAAAGACGGGACAGCGCAATGAGTCTGTGGATGCGTGTCATTGGAATCAATGTGCTCAGTAATTAAAGAGGCAGGGAGGTGTGTCTGTTATTCGGATCGTGACATCCTTTATGGCAGCGGTTCTCAATTCCAGTCCTCGCGCCCGACTGCTCTGCATATTTTGCACATTTCTCTTTGTTAACACACCTGATTCAATGCACTTTGATTGGAACATATAGCTACGTTTGCTTTGAACTGGAATCATGGCTGAATATCCTGTGATGTCCATTCCGCAGGGCACTTATGTTCGGATAGAACAAATGTCTGAAACGCTAAGAGAAACTTTCAAAATGTGCAGAGCAGTGCAGCGCGAGGACTGCAATAGGGCTTGGGCGTCGTGACGTCATTACTTTGCGTGGCCGCCACGTTGAATGCGTCCTTTACTGCTACTCAGACTACTGCGCAGTGTTTAGACGTACTCCTTCTCATCCGTGTGTCTTAATTTGATTAAAAATCTATTTCAACCATGGTAAACCGTTGCTGTATTGTGGTGTGTAATAGCGCAACACAATTGCCATGGGGAAAATAAAATGAGAATGGATTAACTTTACACTGCTTTCCTGCTTGGAGGCGCGACCACGGAGACCATAACATCTGAATATTAATTTATATAGCTTAAGTCAACATTGAAAATAAGGTAAATTTCTCGAGTTACTCATCCAAAATACGGGAAATTACAACATTCATCTTTTTGTTGCTATCCCTCTGCTGACAGCAAAAACTCGTACTGTAAAACTGCTGCATTTACTAACGTTATTTGTGAAGCTAGGTCTAACGTGACTGTAGTTACAGATTGGCGTGAAATTGTGCTCTCACAACAACCACGCTATCTTAAAAAGCCCAACATCACGCTAAGGTTGCTTTCAAGTAAGAAAAACGATGCTTTGAAAACATCTGTTTCGCTGGAAGGACAAGGAGTAGCAACAGGACAACAGCACAGAGACTTGACAGGTCTGATGGAGGGGCTAACGGGATATTTGACAGGAAAATACTAAAACGGGAAGACAGCTCAAATACGTGAGAACCCCGGAAAAACGGGAGGGTGGACAGCTACTAACTACACTTTTGAAACACATTGTTAAAAGTCCATGTGTGAATGGTTGTTAGCACTAGCGGTTACTAAACTAGCAGCTAGGTAGCGTTAGAGCGCAGCTTACCATATTACTGTAGACTGTTTTGCCGCTGTTCCGTTTCTATGATCTGCAACTCCTGAACATATCCATTTGTGAACTGCACATGAGACTCCAATGACTTGTAGCTTCGGAACTGTTCTGAAGTGTAGGCGCTCACAAAACAAACAAGGTAGCCGAAGATATCTGTAATGCAAGAATGCTGCAACAAGTCTCCTTCGGTACTCCACTCTTTGTTGGGAATTTTATATGGATCCAAACCGTTAACAGTGCCGATTTTGTCCACATACCGGTCCCTGACATCCCTATTTAGCGTATCCCTATAAATCCCACAACCTTTTCGCGATTTTGACATCTTTTTTTCTTTCTCCCAACTCTGCTCTTCTCATTCAACTCGCTGTATGTTTACATTTGCGAAGCTGGCAACAGGGCCGCCACGTCCCAGAGTGCAACTCGGCGCCCAAGCCCTATTGAGAACCACTGCTTTACGGGAAACGCTGAATCGTCAGAACACCGGCGCAAGGCTGCTCACTGCGCTTGGTCACGTGTTGCACCAGAACCGTTTTTGGAACCGAAACTTTTAACGATTTTCGGTTCCCATCCCTAGTTGGGACACCGGGCTAGCGATTTTTCAAGCCTTGCATTTACATAAAAGTACTAGGGGTGTAACCTTACGCAAAAAAATCACGGTTCGGTACGTACATCGGTTTTAAAGTCACGGTTCGGTTCATATTCGGCACAGTAAGGGAAAGAAATGCTAACATTTAACAGCAGGTTTGTTTAACAATTTGTTTACACACACATATATATATATATATATATATATATATATATATATATATATATATATATATACACACACACATACATACATTACAGACCAAAAGTTTGGACACACCTCATTCAAAGAGTTTTCTTTATTTTCATGACTATGAACATTTTTCCTATTTTCCCAGTTGTAATGATGTTCACACTCACGTGATGCCTTATGAAAACTTTACAATCAGCTGCAGGCCGGGATTTGTGCTGAATGCGGAGACTTCCGCCACTTAATAAGTTCGTTTGGAAACACGAATATGTACCTATGCTTCGCACAAAAAAAAAAGCGTTCTGTCATTCGGTACACACGTGCACCGTACCGAAAGCCCTGTACCGAAACGGTCCGGTACAAATACACATACCGTTACACCCCTAAAAAGTACAGTTTATAATTTAAATTGCAGGGCAAGGTGGAAGATAAACAATACTTGTAATAAACTAAATTTCAGTGTTGTGTTAATAATTCTGTTCAGTGTAGTTATTTGTGATTTACATCTTTTCAGTATTCACTCTCCCTCTTTTCTGTTTGGTTCTAGATCTGGGAGTTTTACCTGCAAACCCACGTGAGATTGCTGTGTGATTCATCTGGTATTTATATAAACATCCCCTTTGTGTTCCTCTTATAATTAACTAGATTATATCTGAACTATATTTAGAGTAGTTTTGTCTTTTGATGACATCTAGTGAATGGAGTTATTCAGCATCTTAAAATGTTAATTACAAAATTAACACCTTAACTTTCTTTTCCTAAATATGTCATATAATATGGAATATGTGTATTTTATAAATGGTCATTCCTCTTGTTTTAAGGAGTTGAGTCTCCTGCTGCTGCATTAATGTATAAAATAATGAGTCAATGTATGATTAGTGTTTAGTTTTGAGACTCATACATTTTAGTAAAATGGATTTAAAAGTGTCTGGCACAATTTATTTCTGTCTGTTTTTACTGAAAGCCATCTAACACAAATCTCTTTTTCAGGTCCATGAAACAAGAAAATGACAAAATGACCATCTCTGCAGATGATTTTAGGTCCCAAATATGTGTATAAAACTACTTCTTCTCCTCTTTGTGAACATTGTGCTTTGTGTGGCGGCTTGTAATAATGATGAATATGAAATTAATGGAAGGTGTTGCCCAAAGTGTCTTCCAGGTAAATCCAGGATAAGATTTCTCTTCACTCAAACACACACTAGATGCAGATGAACTCAGACACTTTATCATTCTCTATTACTCAAACTATCATTCATTATTACTGATGAACAACTGTAATATGCTCTTAATATAATCTTCAGTGCTTGGACTGATTTGATTCTTCATTATAAGTCACTTATCTGACAGATATTATTATAGTTATGTAATCCCCAGATATATTTGAGGTTAGTGGTTTCTGAGACAGAAGATGGTTTGTAATCTCTGATCTATCATCATTGCATTAAACACAACATGACTCCAGGCTAGGGTTGAGTATTGATTCAGATTTACTGATTTATTTCACTTTGATTCTGATTCACAAACATTCACAACTCTTGTCAAGTTGTTCAGCAGAAGCAGATGTCCCTGAAAACAGGCATAAAGTAAAAAAGAGGTCAAAAACCAATATTGGGATTGATCATAACTAGATCCTGATTAATTAGAAAATCTGTGTTCCCAGCGTTATTACAGTCTGATTATTTGTATTAATATTGTATTATTTATTCTAGAGTGTTTTTCTAAATCAAAAATAAAGGGATTTGTGTCGTTAGAAATGTACTTAACATAAAATCAAGATACAGAACATAAGAAACATACCAAAATAAATGTTTTCAGTCTACACAGTTTATAGAAATATACAGACATACAATAAATGCAACTCACACAGTTACAGATACATGTAAAAGTTATGTACATATGGCATGTATAAATAATGAATAATAATGTGCTGGTGATTTTCTTTGATGTTGTCTAGGAAAGCGAGTTTATAAACACTGTGATGAGTTCACAAGCACAACATGTGAATCATGTCCCTTCAGGACTTACACTGATCTTCCTAATGGATTTATAGAGTGTCTGCCCTGTTCTGTGTGTGATACGAGTGAGTAAAACTTTTTCATCATGGGTTCATGCTTTCATATATATTTTCATTTTATTTTCTTCAGCTGACAAAGAAATAGTTTTCTAAAATTGACTCATTAGTTTTTTTTCTTGTTGAAGGAGATGGAGTGATATTAAAGCATGCATGTACAGTAACATCAGACACAGTGTGTGGACCTCTTCCTGGTTATTACTGTTTAGACTTGCTCTATAACTGTAAAAGAGCCAAGAAACATTCATCCTGCTCACCTGGACAATACATCAAGCAAACCGGTCAGTCTTTTATCAGTCCAGCAGCTTTAATATACATCCATACAAACTGAGAGGAATAACTCTCTATTAAATAACTCAATTATGGAAATATGTATGTTGTTACATAAAAGCTTTATAATGTATTACACCTGGTGAAAGTATTAACTGATTCCTTGTGATAGACATTGTATATCATATATTATACATTACATATCTTATATGCACATGACAAAACCACCTGAACAAATCTACTAAATTATGATCAGGTTGATTATAAGTTAGTTATGTGAAGATTAATTTAGTGTGTCAGATGCTCTACTGAATAATGATGTGATCGTCTGTGAGACTGTGTTTATTGCTCATGTACTGATGCTGTGTGTTTAATTGTATTTGTATAGGAACAGAGTTCAGAGATACAGTGTGTGATCACTGTCCTGCTGGTTCATATTCAGATGGGACAGTCTGCAAATTACATACAGAGTAAGTATTAATATTTTAAAACACTGATACCTTCTTAAATGTGTTTTTTTTTAATTGCTTCAGTAGATGTTTTTTTCTCAAGAGATATATTTGTAGTTGATCTTGAGTTCTTTATCTCTTTCTATCAGCTGTGAATCTCTAGACAAGACAACAATCAGAGAAGGAACAGATACGACTGATGCTGAGTGCAGAGATGGAGTATCTTTCCTGACAGTGACTCTGAGTGTGTGTGGAGTGTGTTTGCTGATATTTACTGTCATAGCTGTAATTATTGTACGGATGAAAAAAAAGACAAAAAGAGGATTAGATCCAGTTCCAATCCAAGATACAGCCATGTAATTAATTGTAATTAAACTTCTAAATGGCAGGCAAATGTTTCAGAGATCCCCCAGCAGATCGTTTATCAAATATTCAGTCATGTTTCATGGACTTTTTATGGGAAAAGCTGCACTGTATACAAAGAAGTGTACTGAACCCTCCTAAAGAGGAAAGAGGACTGATGCATCTACAAAGTCAAACTTTGAGAATTGAGTTCATACAAAGACTTTTAACAGACTCGGAGATCTCAAACTGGAGTAATGTACTCTTCTCTACACTGAGAGGATCTGAAGGACTGCGATTGGGAAGAGACTCACTGTGGCTAGATCCTCAGAAGCTGAAACTCTTCAAGATTCCTGGTTTTTATCAAAAACTTTTTAAAGTGTGGGCCATTTCCAAGATTCCACAGAAGAGGACTGTGAACTCTGTGTTCTGGCTGTTGAACAAGCCTTTAATATTTGGCTCATGTTTGGGCTTGTCCAGTGAATGGAGTTACTTTGTGACAGAAGAGAATCTTCTCAACTCTGGATCTAACGTTATATCTGTGAGTTCAGAGACTGAGAAGCTGGGGATGAGATCTACTCGACTGGTCTCCAGAGCTCTTGACAAGTGGAGGATCACTTCATCTGAAACAGATCTGAAACTGTTATTGGATTACTCTCTGGGGTTTATTAATCCAGATTCTGATTCTTTTCCAGGTTTTTATTTAACTCCCATTATGGACAGTTGTGGAGGCTGTTTCTTAGAGTTAAACAGTTTGATTGTGATGGGCTCAGATGTTACTTCTGGAAAGATCTGTTACAAAATCCATGCATTTATACAGTGTTCTAGACTGACACCCTTATTTGCTGTTTTAAATCACATTTTTAATTACTTTAATGAGTGTGAATATTTAAAACCACAAATAAACGCCTTCATAGAAAAACAGAGTCGTAAGTATCAGTGTCAGTTGTTTAATTTTATATTAGGACATGCAAAAATAGCTATTTATTCTGAAAGAAAAGCAAAAAATGATCTTAGGGTTTGCAATGATTTAAATGCAGTGTATACTAACTATTTTAAATCCAGAATATTAATAGATTTGAACTATTTTTGTATATTATATTGTTGGATTAAACTTGTAGCTGTTGTACATTGTAATAAAGTGGCTTCAAATCTCTCTCTCTGGTTTCGTGCGCATGTGCAGACTGAGTGTTGCGAGGAGCGTGTGAGTGAGAATGCAAGGCTTTGTTTAAAGCGCCCTCTAGTAAGAGAAAATGTATTGGGAAATCCCCGAGAACAATAAGTGAGGAAATGGTGTTGGATAAACAAGTTGGTAAGAGTGATGAAGCTGTTGATGATAACAATGAGAAGAATGTCCAGGTTGTAGATTATTTTCAAGACCGGAAAGCATTCATTCAATCAGTTGTGATGTTGATGAGGAGAGAAGGTGAAGTTGGAATTAAAGAATTAAGATGGATTTGGAACTACATTGGTTTCTTTTTCTTAAGTTACTGTGTGCTTTTATATGTTGTTTAAAACTATGTAACCAAATGAGAAACTTCAGTCCAGATCTTTCCCCCATAGAAAACATTTGGTGCATCATAAAGAGGAAGATGTGACTAAGAAGACCTAAGACAGTTGAGCAACTAGAAGCCTGTATTAGACAAGAATGGGACAACATTCCTCTTCCTAAACTTGAGCAACTTGTCTCCTCAGTCCCCAGAAATGTGGAACCTACACCTCATTGCATTCTGTTTTTATTCAAATTTGTAAAGTTTCCCGACTTTTATTGAATCAGGTTTGTGCAATGGAGAATCCTGAAGGGGGCTGTTTATGTTTTTGTTTCAGTGATTAACTCTTATGTTGATGAAGGTTGTGTTTTTTTTTTTTTTTTTTGTGGGTTAAGATCATTTTTATTTTATTTTTTTCGAATGTAGAATGCTCAAATCACTTTTTCTATTATTAAAACAATTGTTTTTAGGATGGGGCAGGATACAACCGCAATTAAAGATTTAAATGGCAGTTATTAACTTTATGGTTGGCCAGGCAAAAATGGCCATGTATATTTCAAGAAGAAGCAGGATTAATAATATAAATGGCCAAGATGGTGATCTGTTGTTTATTAGGTCTAGGATCTCGGTTGAGTTTAAATATAAAGAGATGCAGGATTTGGATACCTTTGTATTGCAGTGAGGTTCTGTACTGTGTTTGAGAGGGGTTTAATTTTTTAGCTTTTTGTTGTGTTAATTGGTTGTGTTATAATGGCTTTATTTTTTATTTTTATTGATTTAATAAAAGTATGGGTTAAAAATCTCTCTCTCTTTCTCTCTCTCTATTCCCTCTCTCTCTCTGTCTGTCTGTCTCTCTTTCTCTAGATGTATTCTTAATGGGTTATTTTTCCAGTTTCTTTATTTCTTTTTTGCATGTCTGAATTGAGTTGGTGCTTTTCCACCAAATAGTGCATGGGTCACTCTCTGTGTGTCCTGTAAGTAAGAGCACAGTGTGTCTGACAGATGGAACCAGAACTTCTCTGTTCTCTTCTGGATTTCTGCTAGAAGGGAATCTGCCCAGTTCTGCCCTGCAGCCGAGACTAGGGGCATTTCTGTGAAGTCCCAGGATGTTCTTGCAGAACTCCAGGTGGAGCATTTGACTGGTGTTTTTATCCCAAGATTTATAGTTTTTAATTTTACATTTGGATTGTTACATTAGATTTACATTTGGAGCCCCAGGTTTCACAGCCGTATAGAAGAATGGGTTTGATGATGCGGTCACTGATTTAATAGGTGGGTTGAATTTAAAGAATTATTTTCTTGTTGTGTAATAAGCCCTACGTAACTTATCAATCAGATGTTTTTATTGCCAGATCAGATTGACCAGAAGATAGAGATAGTGAGACCCAGATAATGTGACATGATTAAGAAGTGTTCCTTGATTGTAAAACTCTATTTTTTGTCAGTACGGCGAGGCTTTTTCTGGAAGATGATAATTTTGGATTTCTCCATGTTTATTGGTAAGGCCCAGTCTCTACTGTAATCTTCTAAAACTGAGAGGCTTTGGTGTAGCCCCTCTTCATGAGGTGACAAGAGCAGAAGATCGTCAGCGTACAGGAGACATTTGATTTCTCTGCCCTCGAGGATCAGACCAGGACAGTGGACTTCTCAAGTGCTGATGCCAGTTTATTAATATAGATATTAAACCGAGTCGGGCTGAGGCTACAGCCTTGATGCACTTTATAGCGTCTCTTTTAGTTGAGTTAATTCTATGAGCTTGTCTGATTGATTAGTCTGTCTTTTCTAGTGTTTTCCAAGTTTACTTCGAGGTCAGATGTTTTTGGGCGAGGTTTGTTGTTGTCAGTTGGGATAAATCCCCAAAATAATTTTGATTGATTGATTCCTCAATCTTCCTCAATGCTTTATTTTTATTTGAACAGTTTTCATCTGTGTTAGCAGTGACTTGTATAATTTAAGGGTTTGTTGATATGTGGCTCTTATTTGTTGCTTTGTGCTTTATATTTGTTATTGATCGCAATTCTCAATGATTTCAAAACAAAGTATCTTTAGCTATTTAGTTTTTACATCTGCCATTTTTTCCTTTTTCTGAGGGCTTTTCTGACCACTGTAGAAAAGATTTGAGTTAACTGTTCAGATGCTAAATTGATATTTCTGTTCTCTTCACTAAACATAATCAGGAGAAATTAGTCTATCATGTTCTCAGGTTAGGTGCAGCTTCATACTCAACACGACGTCTTTACTGCATATAAATTTGGTGACTTTTTCCCATGTCTTTTAATTGTGTTGTTGTAATTCATTAATGTATTACTGCCACCTATCTCTCAAATGAACCACACTCTTATCTACAATCTCAGTTAGGAGTGTCAATGGTTTGGACTTTCCGACATTGCAGTGAATCAGAGACACTACTTACATGAGGTATTTCCCGTCATGCCATCAAATACAAAATACCGGTTGAAAATAAATCAATAAGCACCAAGAAGCCATGGTTTACAGTGAATGTATAACCACTAAGCTGAGACATAACTGTTATAAATTCACTGTAAACCACTGCTTCACGGGGCTTATTGCTCTTATCAGAATCAGAAAGAGCTTTATTGCCAAGTATACAAGGAATTTGTTTGTGTCATAAGCTTCCATTACACAGAGACAACACACAGACGGGAAAAATTAAAAAAGGAAATAAATAAATAAATTGTATTAACAGTTCGTCCCCTTGGAATTATAAGGTTCTATCTGACATTTTTGTCAAAATTGAGTTATTCACATATTCTTAATCTGTGACAATTTATTTACATCATGTGATGTTTTATTTTAAGTTGTGGACATTTTGGGATTTTTTATTGAAAAAACAAAAGGTTCTATCTACAGAAGTCTATGGAACACAAAAACTTTAAAGCTCAATATCTCAAAACTACTCAAAACGCAGATAGAACCTTATAATTCCAAGGTGACGAGTTGTGCTGTAGAAGCTAATGGAATAGAACAGAGTGAGATGCAGGGATGCACTAGGATGGAGGGGCAACAAATAGATCTAAGGATATTTCACACGGCCAGATGCTAAAAGTTTAAAGATGGGGTAACTTGGATGTGAGTGATTTTCTGAGCCCTTTTCCTTACTCTGGATGTATACAGTTCTTGAATGGTGGGCAGGGGAGCACCAATAATCCTTTCAGCAGTCTGAACCATTCTCTGTAGTCTTCTGATGTCTGAAGACTAAAACATATATAAAACGGTTATTCCATATACGAAGTAAGGTTTCACAGAAAAACAAAAAGTGTAATGATATTAATAAAAACAGTATTCTTCCACCAAACAATGTAGCTCCTCAGAAAGGTGTATGTCTGTAATTTACAACAGCTTTGAACGCAGCTCCACCAATCAGAATCAAGGACCGGAACTGTCCATATTCATATTATCCAGTTCAGCTTTCTTCTATTAGTGTCCGTGCAATCAGTTTAGCCTCCCCAACTAGACAAAGGAACCAAAACTCTTCGGTTACAGAAATGGAGCAGAAACCTTGGTAGAAACCGTGAATCAGTCGGGGTTTGGTTCTCCAATTCTCTAGAGCCAGCTGAATCACATTTACACTGTGAAATAATATTTAAGAATAAGATTTAATATTGGGGACTCAAATATATGCCAATTATGTAAATTGGAGATAAAAACCATTCAACATTAGTTTTTTCAGGAACAATATTCTGGAACGATGCATTGATCTGGATACAACCAATAATACCTGCAAGACTGATCCTCTCATGGGAATTTGTTAAATTTTTGTTTGTTATTAAAGATAAAAATATATATTTTATAATAAATTATTTGTTGCTTTTGATAAATTTTACATTCATAAAAGTACATTTTTCAAATTACCTCACAATTAATGTTTTTTTGAAGAGGAATCCGTTTCCATATTCGTGATGTTGCCCATTTGAAGCTTAAGTATTATTCGTGTATAGACCCTTTTACAGTTGGTAAACAAGGTGACGTATTTGTGTGGGCGGGGCTTAGCTGAAGGCAGAAAGATTCCCCTCAACACTTGAACAAATGGTAGCTAGCGAGTTCCCTATCATAGGTCACTTCGATGCTGCGGTGACGTCACCACGTATGGGAACACCTCCGGTGTGACGAATGTCTGAAGCCCTATACCATCCCGCCAATCCTATTGGCCAAATGGCGCATAGCACCACCCTACGCATGCGCACGCATGATATACCTGGGTGCAGCGCGCCATTTCGCTCAGATTTCATTCCTTCAGGAATAGCGAATCTTCTGTGCCCTATCATCTCGCGTTCTCCAGCGATTTTCTTCGAGCAGTGTTAACTCCTCTTTCGTGGACGCGATGAGTCAACGAAAGGTAAGAGCCGTATATGGGTTTATCACAGGGGGGCACTCATGAGAGATTCGTTTGCAGCCTCTCTCATGTTCTCTCTGTGATAGCCTACGGCTATGGTAAAATAAGAAAAGTATCCGCGCTCTGGAGTCTATTTCTTCAGTCGCCTCGCGTCTAACCCCCACCGTTCGCTTCTGCGGTCGCCGAGGCCCCGCACGAGGTGTTGGTTAGGGGCGATATGTGCGGCTTGACTATGAGTACAGTGATGCACTGGAGTTTTCCACTTGCTCGCTCTCCCCTACTCGAGCGCGTTGATCAGAGCAGTTTTGCTTTATACTATGTTGTCTAACCGCAGCTTCTACTCAGAGTAGGCTCTGACCTGCATAAGCGGTTCTCTCCCTCCGAGCGGACAGGAGAAACGCGCTTCCCCTTCCTCAGTGTGCTACATGGCGGACTGCTATTATATAGCGATGCCGTTTGACTACCTCTCTAGCCGAACGGATCGCGCCAAACTCCGCCGCGACCTAGTCTCGTCTAGACGTATCGAGTCGTGTCTATTTCGGCAAATTTTATTCTCTTATTACGGTTCTTTACGAGAAGCCTCTCGTTCTTTCCCCACACTCTAACATTGACCGTCTCGCAGCACAAGCACTTCGAGCGTCACTGAACTGAGCTGTTATTTGAGCGCCCCTCAGACACTGCACAATTCAGTCTTCAGAGTTTGAGGGACGGCACAAGAGACTGGCGAATTTGGCCAGTTTATGACGGCTCACACAGCTGCCGCGTTCTCGCTAGCGGCGTGGCCCTATGTTTATCTTGTTGGATTAAATCCTGCCGTGGACACGCTTCAGGATTATACACAACGAAACACAGCGAGTTTGACGCATGCATTTCCTTCTATGTTTGCCGGGGTCTGTGCCCTCCACTGAAGAGTGCTGTTGGACTGCTAATGCACATCCAACCCTCTCACTGCAGTCCCCACGCTCTAACATTGACTGTCTCGCAGCACAAGCACTTCGAGCGTCACTGAACTGAGCTGTTATTTGAGCGCCCCCTCAGACACTCTGCACTATTCAGCCTTCAGAGTCTGAGGGACGCCACAAGAGGCTGGCAAATATGGCCAGTTATGACGGCTCACACAGCTGCCGCGTTCTCGCTAGCGGCGTGGCCTATGTTTTCTTGTTGGATTAAATCCTGCCGTGAACACGCTTCAGGATTATATACAACGAAACGCAGCGAGTTTGACGCATGCGCTTTACTTCATGTTTGCCAGGGTCTGTGCCCTCCACTAGAGAGTGCTGTTGGACTGCTAATGCACATCCAACCCTTTCACTGCAGTCCCCACGCTCTAACATTGACTGTCTCGCAGCAAAGGCACCTCGAGCATCATTGGATTGAGCTATCATTTGAGCGCCCCCTCAGACACTCTGCACAATCCAGCCTTCAGAGTCTGAGGGACGGCACAAGAGACTGGCGAATATGGCCAGTTATGACGGCTCACACAGCTGCCGCGTTCTCGCTAGCGGCGTGGCCTAATGTTATCTTGTTGGATTAAATCCTGCCGTGAACACGCTTCAGGATTATACACAACGAAACGCGGCGAGTTTGACGCTTGCACTTTCCTTCTATGTTTGCCAGGGTCTGTACCCTCCACTAGAGAGTGCTGTTGGACTGCTAATGCACATCCAACCCTCTCACTGCAGTCCACACGCTCTAACATTGACTGTCTCGCAGCAAAGCCACCTCGAGCATCATTGGATTGAGCTATCATTTGAGCGCCCCCTCAGACACTCTGCACAATCCAGCCTTCAGAGTTTGAGGGACGGCACAAAAGGCTGGCAGAGATGGCCAGTTTATGACTGCTCATACAGCCGCCACCCTCTCGCAATGGCGACGTGGCCCGATTTTTATCTTGGTGAATTTAATCCTGCCGTGGATACGCTTCAGGATTATACACAACGAAACGCAGCAAGTTTACGCATGCGCTTAACTTCATGTTCGCCAGGGACTGTGCCCTCCACTAGAGAGTGCTGTTGGACCGCTAATGCGCATCCAACACTCTCACTGCAGTCCCTACGCTCTAACATTGACTGTCTCGCAGCAAACAGCGCTTCGAGCAGCATTGGATCGGGCTGTAACGCCAGGCGTAAGTAATAATCCCTCAGACACTGCGCAATCCAGCTTTCAGATCTTGAGGGGCGATTCAAGGGTCTTACACAGACGACCCGTTTATGACGGCTCGCACAGCCGCCGTTTTAGTTAGCAGCAGAGCCTGATGTTCAATTCGTTGGTCTAATTCCTGCCGTGGACACGTTCAGGAATATACACAACGGGACGCAATAGCTCTTATGCATACACTTCCCCTGTGCACGAATGCCGCAGGCTTTTCCGTGCACGGACATTATGTGTATGACAGCGTTGCAGAAAGCGGAAATTTGAGACTGCTAGTATCGTTTTGGGTCGCGTGGAACGCTTGCCCGGCATTTCTCAATGGGTGTTACGCACAATTGTCACGATACACCAATTCGTTTTTTTAGAGGCCCGCCTCTTTCCGCTGAATTCTTTCCACGGTGGTAGACTGATGATAATAGCAGTGTTGTGACAGGAGATGTCAACTCTGCTGAGCAAAGGGGCTATAGAAGTCGTAGACCCCGTACTTCTCAATGCATGGATGTAGCTCTGGCCCCGTTGCGGCTCCAGGGCGTCCGTCTGTTAACCACTTGGACGATTGGCAGCGGCATTCCCCGTAATTTGTCTGGGGTTACTTCACATGCGCCCTTTTCAGTGGAAAAGTGGGCGGAAAGACGAAATATTTCACCCCGTTGTCTTCCGCATCCGACGATTTCGGTGACACGGAGTTGTGTGATGTCAGTTTCTCCTACCGGGGTTCGGCTGGGGATTTGAGCTTTCCCAGAGACCGTCACGACGGATGCGTCTTTGACCGGTTGGGGAGCTGTTTGTCTAGGGCTACCAGCCCATGGAGTGTGGACCGCTGCACAACGCAGTTGGTATATAAACCCGTTGGAATTACTGGCAGTTTTCTGGCTCTCCAGTAATTCGCGAATCTGCTGATCGGCCGTCTTGTGCTGCTCAGATCAGACAACACAACGTTTGTCTCATACCTGAATCATTAGGAAGGATTACGCTCCCGCCCCCTGTGCAGGCTGGCGAGACATGTTCTTCTCTGGTCTCAGAGAAAATTTCTGTCGATCCGAGTTGTTCATGTCCCCGGACGTTTGAATTTCGGAGCAGATATGCTATCCAGACGGGCTCTGGAACAGGGAGAATGGAGATTACACCTCCAGACGGTGAATCTTTTATGGCGGATATTCGGCAAGCGAAAGTGGATTTATTCGCGTCAAACATGACTACGCATTGCCCGCTATGGTTCTCCCTACGCCCCCCATCGCCCCTGGGCGTGGATGCATTAGCTCACAGCTGGCCCACGACCAGTCTGTATGCTTTTCCTCCGATTCGTTTGATCCCAGCGGTATTATGCAGAATACGGTGGGACAGAGTGGATCAGCTGCTGCTGGTGGCTCCGCGATGGCACACGCAGCCGTGGTTTGCGGATCTGATCAGTCTGCTAGCGGGCTCTCCGTGGGAGATTCCCCTCAGACAGGATTTATTATCACAAGCACAGGGGCTGATTTGGCACCCGAGGCCGGATCTGTGGAAACTGTGGGCGTGGCCACTGAGCGGAGTGCATTAGTATGTCCCAGTCTTTCTGTTGAAACCACTGAGACTATATTGAGTTCTAGAGCAGCTTCTACGAGACGCTTATATGCTTTCAAGTGGAGACTGATTACAGCCTGGTGTGGCAAACGTAATGTGGATCCAGTTTACTGCCCAGTGGCTTCAGTGCTGGAGTTCCTCCAGGATTGTTTTTCGGATGGCATAACACCAGCCACTTTTAGGTTTACGTGGCAGCCATTTCAGCTTACCACGAATACATAGGCGGTGCCTCTATGAGGCGTCATCCACTAGTTTCTCGTTTCGTACAGCGTGCGCGACGGCTGAGGCCTTTCCGCCCTGTGCGAGTTCCTTCATGGGGTTTATCCATTGTGTTGCTAGGTTTATCAGGGCATCCGTTTGAGCCCTTGGAGACCGTATCGGATAAATTCTTGACACTGAAGACACTTCCTCTCATGGCTTTATCCTCCCTCAAGAGAGTTGGGGATTTACAGGCTCTTTCTGTTTCACCCTCATGCATGGAATTTGCACCGGGCTCTGTGAAGGTGCTGCTGCGGCCCAGGCCTAACTATGTTCCTAAGGTCGCATCTAACCTCTTTCGCTTTCAGCAAGTGTTCCTGGAAGCTTTTTCACCTGCTGAGGCTGGATCAGAAGATCTAAGTCTTTGCCCTGTGAGAGCTTAAAGACTTATGTGGATCGTACAGCCCCTTGGCGTGAATCTGACCAGCTGTTTGTCTGTCTTGGACATATAAGTAAGGGCCATGCGGTTCAAAAACAGCGCATGTCCCATTGGCTGGTGGAGGCAATTTCTTTGGCCTATGAGGCGCGCGGACTCGCTTCGCCCTTAGGAATTAAGGCTCATTCCACTTGAGCTGTGGCTTCTTCTCAAGCTTTTCTCAGTGGATCTTCTATGGATGATATCTGTGCTGCGGCAGGATGGTCCTCACCGAGCACTTTTATCAAGTCCTACAGTCTGGATGTGAGGATGGCTCCTGGCTCCCGGGTTCTCTCCGCTTGAGCAGATGCTTCCTCGGATCTCAGTTATTAGGTACGTCAGGCGTTTTGGTATATCGTTCCCATACGTGGTGACGTCACCGCAGCATCGAAGTGACCTATGATAGGGAACATCTCGGTTACGTATGTAACCTTGGTTCCCTGAATAGGGAACGAGATGCTGCGGTTCTGGCCGTTCCGTACCTTGATAACTTCTTCATCTTCAGTCATGAAATCTGAGCGAAATGGCGCGCTGCACCCAGGTATATCATGCATGCGCATGCGTAGGGTGGTGCTATGCGCCATTTGGCCAATAGGATTGGCGGGATGGTATAGGGCTTCAGACATTCGTCACACCGGAGGTGTTCCCATACGTGGTGACGTCACCGCAGCATCTCGTTCCCTATTCAGGGAACCAAGGTTACATACGTAACCGAGATGTTTTCTTAGCTTGTTTTTTTAACAATGGCTGGAGAAAATATGAATATATCTGCTTTATCTGAATATTTAAGGTCACTCACTGTCCGGGACCGTGATAATTATTTGAAAAAGTTAACTTTAACGGACGGAACCAGATTGGTCGACCCGTACACGATCACTCATTGGATGGACGATCTGACAGGATTACCTCCGATTGAGTGGCCTGACATCTACACTTACCTGATAGAGAAACCGTGCGTGTGTAGTAAAGAGAAACTGAGGGCGTATAAATCCTTAGATTAAATAAAGAGTGACATTACAGTAAAACTATTATTAAGATGTAAATAGTTTCTAGAAATAAAAATTCTGAAGACTCAATTAATTATAAACTTTCTGTATTTATTCTTTCTTACCATGTTCTTAAATTCCGTGTACAATGTATATAATGTATACAATGTATATAAAATGTTCTCCGTCGATTCTGGCAACCAACAACACAACAAGACGACATTTTAAGCTCCTTGAGTAGCCGACCCTGTGTTGCTTTGTATTAGCCGCCTCCAGTTTTCCGTTTGTTTTGCCTCCAGCTAGCGCCGTGACGTACCTGTGACGTCCGCGCAAAATGGCTTTGTTGTATACGTGTGTTTCAGTATCGATGAAAAAAATCTAAATTAACAATATGTAGTGGATCGCTGCTAACGCTGTATGTCTGGTGAAAGACTGCTGTTTCCAGTGAATATGTGCACGAGACACCAGCGCGATCAAACAGCTGAAACAGAAAATAATACATTTTTGGACACACATAAGGCATAATTCAAAAATGCAAAGTGTTAGTAGTTTGAAAAAAAAAACCCAGAATGAACCGAAATGAAATGAAAACATTTAGCTTTTTATCCATATATATTTTTTTTTTCACAAGACCATAATGATAATGACATATCATCAATTAATAATTAATAATTATTTTATGAAAATCATTGTTATTTGTGATCGTGGATGTTTGCGGAAGGCTTTAAGACCAAGCGGAATCCTCGAGGTCGGCTATAGCCAGAGGTGAGTCAGCGGGGCTGCAGCTGGATGATATTGGAATCCTCTGTTCCTATGGAGGTAAATCAGAATTTGAGAACTTGTCATATTAATATTTGTATTTGTAAATTGAAATTTACACTCACGACCCGGATGTGAAAAGCTTAGTCTTTCGATTTGCACACACAGACAATGATCAAAACACCCCTGTTTCATTAAGTTCCTCAGAACTCAGTGGACATTCAATTTCAGGAACCTGGATGCCAGAATTTGTGTCACTGGGGATACGACCGCTGCTTTCCCAGTCAATTTGTGGAATCTGTAGATTCTGTAAGAAAGGTTAAGATAAGAAGATGTGAAGACTGCTGGACAGATCAAGATGCCCATCCTCTTCCAGCTGGTGCAGAACATGCTAGAAGTGAGAGGTAACCGCAGGGAACACATCCCGCCACAATCGCTCAATTCTGCTTTAAGCAAAGGAGGGGAAAATATTTTAACATGGTCAGCACTTTAACAGAAGCCCAAGTAATTTATACAATAATATTTTATTATAAAGGCTACAACTTACAGGTTTAATTAATACTTTTTTTTTCAAATAATAATTTGATAAAACCTAACCTTTGTGTGCACACAACAATAATATGGCATGATTGATTTTCAGTTTAATTTCTAAAAGGGTTTTTTCCTATTGTTGTAATGCTGATTTAATGTAACGACAGGCTAACAACGGAATATGGTCTAGCGATAACTTTTGCAGACATATCTCATGTCAACAATCATGTCACGCAATACGAGTGTATGTATTGTTTTCCATTACGGCTAATTAATAACAGTTTAAATGCTCAGTTTTATCATTTTAATAGTCTTACCTGAAAATATTAAGCAGGAAATATCACAACGTCGCCGCATTCGTCCAGTAGACTTCTGATTACCGGTGAGCAGGAATTCTGGGATTGGATCTGGAGTCTTCTCTTGTATATTTGTAGGTGATTAACACAGGCGGCAAGGAACTCGACCGGAAGTTGAAGTCGGCTGCGTGCCGCCATCTTGTAGCAGAACTTCACTTGCGTTAGCATCCCATTGACTCCCATTCATTTTGGCGTCACTTTGACTGAGGCGTTTAAAGACATTATTTATTTCTAAAGATACAGGACAATGTATAAAGGGATCCATTACCTTCTATGTTACATTATGGCCCCGTATAAACAGTTTTTGTAAAAAATAGGCTAACGATTGCGTCATAACCACGCGACTCTCTGTCGCATTACCGTACAGACAGGAGGAGAAGCTCGCAGGCAATTAACTTAATATGGCGTACTGGCATTAGATTTTAAAATACTATACAAAATAATTAATCAGAATACTTACTCCTGCTCACTCACGACAAAGAACTCCCCGCTCAAGCTCTCCGTCTCTGCAAGATTAACGATGGCAGTTTGCACGCACAGCCACTTAGAAGATTTACATCTGTCAGACAGGTTGCTGACGTCATCAAGCTTCGTTTGAGTCTGCGCCTCAGAAACGGAAGTGCTAAAAAACGCTAAAACTGGGCTTCACTTGTCTCAATTGAGTTTCAGTGGGGTCGCTGTGTACATTTCTTTTACTGTCTATGGATTAACCATGTGGATGGATGATCACGGCCTTCTGAGTAGGCCCCTCCTGGCTCATATCTATGAGCTGATAACCGCTGATAACACCCATTAAATTGCCCATTCACCCCGATTTATATATATATAGGAACACACACACAGATTAGAACATTTTATATTTTTATTCTGGTTTGTTTATATATATATATATATATATATATATATATATATATATATATATATATATATATATATATATTACACCTAGTAATGACTGTTTAATGACAATAGCATACAGTAAGACTTTGTGTAAAGGTCTTTCTTTTACATTTTTACTGTAGCCTAAGACTATCCAACGTTTTTAAATTAACTCTTACTTTAAATATTATAATTGTTTGTAAGGATGTTAAAATGTTATAATTTAATGCTATTGATGTTTTACGTGTCCTTTCATCTTAGTTTACAAACCGTCATTTTATTATTACAGTCAGTTCAAAATTCGTCCCTTTGCGCCATCTGGGGGTAGTGAAGCGAATTATTTTAACACGCAACTGAATTCAGTTAACGCCTTTTTAAAAAAAGTCTCAAAGCAAGGTTTTTATTAAAATATTTTGGCTTTATTATGTAAAAGCCTCATATGTACAGAGTATGATACGAAAATGTAATGTAATCTTAGACATGATATGTAAATATTTCAGTTATAAATGCTTTTCATTCAAAATCATTTGAATAAAAATAAAGAGATGAATCTTCTGCAGTTCAGTGGCATTGAGTTTTTCAGCCTGAGGGTGGCGCTATAAACTGAAATTTAATATATCCTGGTCAATTCATGACTAAAACACCTAAACATATTTGTTGAGGAATGCTGAAGACATTAACAAATTATTATAGAGTTAAGAGGCCTGTATCAGGTTTGCATCTCATGTTTAACAATGCTTTGCACTGATCTTTGAGAAGCCTTTTAATATACATGAGAAGTATTTAAAAAATTTTGCATACTTAAGTGTACTTGCAGCCAGGCTAATGATTGATATACTGTACTTAAAATGTGTTAAGATTAGTTAACTTAAAATTTGCTATTTTGGAACAACACATTTAATACTAAGTATATTTTATAGCTGTCATTAAATTGAAGTAAAGCACAATTGAAAGTGTATTTTCTGTACTTGTATGTGGTGAAGTGGAGCAACATCAAGTATGCTTAGTACACTTTAACCCTATGTAGAGACTAATTATATGAATTATAGATTAAAGTGTATTTGTGTTATTAGTACATTATAAATGAATCATGGGTGTAGAAATTATAATTGTATTTCAAATATATTTCCTTTATCATTAGTACATTGCAAATATATTAACAAAGAATGCTTTCAATAGAAAAAATATACTTGAAGTAAAAGTTCTATGTAATTTTTAAAGTGTGCTTATTTTAATCTTAAATCAAAGGCAATATAAAATTATTTTTGGCAGATATTTTGTCCTCTTTTAAGCAAAAACTTTTTTTTTTTCCAGAAAACAAGCCATTTTGCTTCTCAAGTGAATGCATTTTTATTTAATTAACACAGATGTTTATACTAGAAAAGAAGACAAAAATATGCAGTGAGGTTAGAATTGTGGATCCAAGGTTCCAGTGGGTTGAAAATTTTAGAAAATAGTGTAAAATATAAACATATATTATATATATTATATATTGTTTTAGCTTTTAGTTTGTATGTATTTATTTAAACCAAATGTAATTCATTAATTCAGAAAACTAGTCAGAAATTATAGGATTCTTAAGGTTTATTCTAATGGTAGATAAAAGTGTCAGATTAATAGAATGATAATATTTTCCACATTCATCATTTATTTGTTTCATATAGTATAGTATAAGCTGTAGTATATATTGTAGCACGATAAAACTCATCATCGTGAAGAAGGAGGTGGGAACCGGCGGACATTTAAATAAACCTTGAATAATTAAATAAACACAAAAAAGTGTGATGTTACGGATCACTCAAGAGACAGATGAAGGTGTTTATTTTTAAGACACAAGCAGAGGAGCAGGCAGTGAGGAGTGGATGAGTGTTGGGATCCGTGCCGGGAAGGTAGTGACTTCGAGAAGGGTAGGTGAACCACACACACGCACTGTAGGGGAATCGGTATCTTCGGAGGCAATCCTTAGAGAGAAGGTAGAAGAGGAGTTAGTCCTAATAGTTAGCACACAGGAATGATCTTGTCGCGAACGTGACCGGACGATGACTGGGTGCGTGTGTGTGGCTTATATGGTGCAGCGCTGATGAGTGGATGATGAGGAGCAGGTGGTGATGACTAGCATTCCGGTGAGGGTGTGCGGTGGGATTGTGTGGAGGTGGAACCTGGCATGTTTGAAACAGTACCCCCCTCCCCAGGGCCCACTCCTGAGGGCCGGGGACCCCGACGACGTGGTAGCCGTCCTCCTCCCCTGGGAGCTGGTCGGTTGGGGAGAATGGAGTGGAAGGTATCCAGTAAGGTGGGATCCAAGATGTCGTTGCGTGGGACCCAGGAACGATCCTCTGGACCGTATCCTTCCCAGTCCACTAAGTATTCCAGCTGCCCACCACGCTGCCGGGAGTCCAGGATGGAGAGGAGGGGGGCTTCCGTCTCGCCAGGTTCTGTGGAGGGAGAAACAGAGGGATGGTGAGGTTTCAGGAGTGATACATGGAATATGGGGTGAATGGTGAATGGGCCAATGAATCTGGGACTAAGCCTGTGGCAGGGTAGACGCAGGCGGATGTCCCGGGTAGACAGCCAGACCTTCTGAACGGGTTGGTACTGGGGGGCCTCGGACCAGCGAAGGTCGGCTGCCGTCCTGCGTCTGCGGAGTACCCATTCTAACTGATGATGAGCCGCGGCCCAGACCCTCTCACTCTCCCTGAACCAGTAGTCGACTGCGGGAACATCCAAGGGTTCTCCTGATCAGGGGAATAGAGGTGGCTGGTAGCCGAGTACGCACTGGAAGGGTGTGAGTCCGGTGGTGGGTTGACGGAGGGAGTTCTGTGCGTACTCAGCCCACCCCAGGAATTGGTTCCAGGAGTTCTGGTGGCGTTTACAGTCGGGACCAGTACATTCCCACGGCCGGTGTGGAGGCAGCTTGGAGGCCCCCTTAGGGCAGAAGACATCACTGAAGGGGGCGTAGCACTGGGAAATGGAGATGGATTGGTTCTCGACAGGGCTTTCAATGGAGGTAGAGTAAACAGGTAGCGACAGCTGGATGAATCGCTCGAGGCCGATGGTATCCTCGTATGCAGAGAGATGCAACCACACTCTGGGTTCCAGTCCTTGGCGGTAGGTAGTTAGCAAGGCTTGTTCGTTCCATTCACTGGAGGCCGCCAGAGTTCTGAGCTGTAAGGCATATTCATTGACAGACATTTTCCCTTGTTTTAAATTGTACATCTTCTCACCTATCGAGGAATCCCAGGCAGGTCCGCCGAAAACATCGCGGAAATGTTCGATGAAGCTAGAATATGACTGAATCACTGGGTTATTTTGAGTCCAGAGAGAATCTGCCTTGCCATGTAATTGAGAAATTATGAATGCTACCTTAGAGCGGTCCATTGGATATGAGAGCGGTTGCATCTCCAGGACCAGTGAACACTGAAGCAGGAAACCGCTGCATTCCTCCACTGAACCAGAGTAGGGCGCCGGCCTGGCCATGGGAAAGGCGTGCACAGCAGGTGAAGGAGGGATGACGGGAACCGCGGAAAGTGCTCGCTGGTGGGGGGGATGCGGGTGCTGACATGAGTGTCCAACGGAGTGCATCAACCAGGTCTTGGAAGGGATCCGTGATGCTCATGCTTGTGTCTCTCGGTGCTGGTCCGGTCATCTGTTATGGATCACTCAAGAGACAGAGGAGTAACAGATGAAGGTGTTTATTTTTAAGACACAAGCAGAGGAGCAGGCAGTGAGGAGTGGATGGGTGTTGCATTTCTGAACGTTGTGATGGAAAAATCAGCCGATGACGCAACAAGGAAGTAAACTAGTTTTACAAAGTGCAAG
Organism: Carassius auratus; assembly: GCF_003368295.1. Classification (NCBI taxonomy): domain Eukaryota; kingdom Metazoa; phylum Chordata; class Actinopteri; order Cypriniformes; family Cyprinidae; genus Carassius; species Carassius auratus. The sequence continues at coordinate 289,537 of NW_020525757.1, forward strand.
AATTCAGATTCATGCGCTTTGACTAGAAGAATAAAGTGTAGTAAACAGTCAAACTATTTGTGCTATAATAGACCAGTGTGTTTATAATATCAACAATACATTGATATGGTAAGAAATACCAGTTTGCAGTATCAATCAGCATTTACTGACAGCTTAGAAACTTATTACAGTTGTGCTGAACTGAATAGATATTAAAGTATCCTAATGTACAGTCTAGGAACTATTGCTGACACATGCATTGAGGAGGTTTTACGTAGTTGTCGTTAAATTGAAGTAAAGCACAATTTAAAGTGTATTTACTGTACTTTTATTTGGTGAAGTGGAACAACATCATGTATACTTATTATGCTTTAACCCCATGTAGAGACTTATTATATGATTAATAGATTAAAGTGTATTTGTATTATAAGTTCTTTAAAAATTAATCATGGGTGTGTTCCATAGAAATGATAATTGTATTTCAAGTATATTTCCTTTATAAATAGTACACTGCAAATATATAAATAAAGAATACTATCAATAAAAATATATATTTGAAGTAAAAGTTCCATGTAATTTTTAAAGTGTACTTAGTTTAATCTTAAATTAAAGCTAAATAAAATTATTTTCTTTCCCCATTGGCAGATATTTTTCCTCTGTTAAAAAAAGCAGAAGGTGCAACGCATAGCGACAACATCATTCTGCTCCTACCAAACTGCTTCATGTGTGCTCTCTATGGAGCTTCTTGTATTGGTGGACTGTGCTTCAGCGGTGGTCATCCCTGCGTCAAGTGGGTTGCACACTTCAGGCTGCACTACCCCCTGTCCTGCTGCAAATGGCCATTTCCCCTATGTGTCTCAGCACCTAAAAGAGCATTTCCCTGAAATTGGCATTAATCACGCTGAGGTGGCATTCACGGATGAGTCAAGTTCCCATTGCAGGAACATGATCATCTCGGAGTTGAGGCCAAGTCTCTGTTTTCTCCAGGGGGACGGAGCACCATTGTCTCTGCCACAATCTGCCAGGCGAGGGCTACTTCCAGCAGGAGCATGGGTGGTTTGGCCCCCGTCAAACCTGGCGGTGATCAGAAGAGCAAGAGGCCCCAGGAAAAGTGAACCAGAGAGTGAGGAAGCTGCTGTTTGGAGGATGATGAAGGCACCTCTCCCTCCCCTGAAGGAGGAGGGCCGGGTGGAGAATTTTAAAATTTTGATGAGAGAGCAGTTTTCTCTGTCTCTGGGTACTGAGAGGGCAAATAGAGTCACAGACAGACTAACACTGGACCCCAATCATCCTCCTCCATTGCCAGTTGCCAGCAGTGGGCATTTCGAGAGCATTAACAAAGGCCCTACTCATGCAGCCTGTGGAACTATGTAAGCATTGCACTGCATACTCAGACCCCTCTTTGGTCCACTCACAATAGGTTCAAGTTGGGTCCCTGTGTTCCACCTTGTTCCACCATTCAAGGTATGGTGGTGGTTCCTCTGGTCCTGCTTGCACGGTATCTGGGGCCCGTTTCACTGGCCTCCGCTTACCATCAGCCTCGGCTATGCAAATTAATTTTCCTGGCATCTCCCCAAGTGCACAAAAGTGAAGGCGGCCAATGCTCTTGTCTTGCATGCACAGATAACAGTATTACTGGAAAAGGATGCTATAGAGCTGGTCCTTCCAGCCATTACGAATAAAGGGTGTCCTACTTCATTGTACTCAAGAAAGGTGGTAGGTTATGAACAATCTTGGACCTATGTGACTTGAACTGGGCCCTTCAAGATTGGTTTCCAGCGATCGACCTGTGGGATGCTTACTTTCATTTGTCGACCCTACCGGACTACAGACCATATCTGCGGTTCGTGTTCGAGGGACTTGCATATCTGTCGAAGGTCCTGTGTCTTAATGAAAGTCGTGGAGTGGGCTCTTGTACCCATCAGAGAGCATGGTGTTTGCATCCTCAACTATCTCTATGACTGTCTTATACTAGCACAGTCTAGGAATCAATTGTGCGAGCACAGGGACCTTGTGATCTGGCACCTCAGCCAGTTGGGTCTTCGGGCCAACTGGGAAAAGAAACTCTCCCTAATGCAGAGGATCTCTTTTCTCAGCATGGTGTTGTATTTGGCTGAACAGGCAGAATGGGAGAATGGTGACTCCATACCCAGACGGTCCAGCTGCTTTGGAGACAATTCGGAGCCGCTCACCTGTTTACCTCTCCAGACACCTCTCACTGCCAGCTGTTATGGAATACTCAGCATGGACACAATGACACAAAGCTGGCCACAGGGCTTGCGCAAGTATGCATTTCCCTCAGTAAGCCTTATCGCACAGACACTGTGCAAGGTCAGAAAGGATGAGGAGCAGGTCCTGCCTGTGGCGACATATTGGCCCACTCAGACCTGGTTACTGGAACTAATGCTCCTCACGACAGCCCCTCCCTGGCAGATTCCTCTAAGGAAAGATCGGTAACACTTTAGAATAAGGTTCGGTTAGTTAATGTTAGTTAATGTATTAATTAACATGAACAAACAATGAATAATACATTTATTACTGTATTTATTCATCTTCGTTAATGTTAGTTAATGAAAATACAGTTATTCATTGTTAGTTCATGGTAATTCACAGTGCATTAACTAATGTTAACAAGCAGAACTTTTGATTTAAATAATGCATTAGTAAATGTTGAAATTAACATGAACTAAGACTTATAAATGCTGTAGAAGGATTGTTCTTGCTTAGTTCATGTTAACGAAAGTAGTTAACTAGCATTAACTAATGGAACCTTATTCTAAAGTGTTACCGAAAGATCTACTGACTCAGATATGGGACGCCCTATGGAACCCACATCCAGACCTCTGGAAATTTCATGTCTGGTCCCTGGACGAGACGCAGAAATTCTAGGTGATCTACCCCAAGAGGTTATGGACACCATCACTTCGGTGAGAGCACCATCAACGAGACATGCTTACGCCTTGAAGTGGAACCTGTTCATCAAGAGGTGTTCATCGACCCTGATCAAGTTTGTGCTTTCTTTTTTGCACTAAGGGTTGGAACGAAGGTTGTCTCCCTCCACCCTTAAAATCTATGCTGCTGTGATTGCTGCTAACCATGATGCTGAGGAAGATCATTCGGGTGGGGAAGGATGACCTTGTCATTAGGTTTCTTAGGGGGGTGAGAAGGTTAAATCCTCCTCGGCCCTCCTCCATACCCTTTTGGGACCTGTCTCTGGTGCTTAAAACACTATAGCACGGCCCATTTGAGCCTTTGCAGTAAGTTGAGCTAAAGTCTTTTTCAATTAAACCTCTGCTTCTGCTTGCACTGACCTCCATCAAGCGGGTAGGGGACCAGCATGCATTTTTGGTCGATGACGCATGCCTAGAGTCTGGGCCGGCTGACTCCCAGGTAATCCTAAGGCCCTGGCCCGGCTACGTGCCCAAGGTTCCCACTATTCTGTTCAGGGATCAAGTGGTGAGCCTGCAAGCGCTGTCCAGGAGGAGGCTAACCCAGCCCTAGCTTTCCTCTGTCCGGTCTGAGCCTTGAGATGCTACATAGATTGGACAGAAAGCTTTTGGACCTCAGACCAGCTCTTTGTCTGTTATGGAGGCCGGCAGATGGGAAAGGCCTTCAGTAAGCAGAGGATGGCCCACTGGATTGTGAAAGCCATCACCCTGGCTTATCAGTCACAGGGTGTTTTCTGCCCACTCAGGTTACAAGCTCACTCTACTAGAAGTGTTGCATCCTCTTGGGCGTATTTTGTTCTGGGGTTAGTTTGCGTGCTTTATTATAATTGCTTCATTTAAGTTGCAGACAAACAGTCCACCACATTTCAGCTGCATCGTCTGTCACTCCAGTTACACATCAGTCTCTGTCCATGAAAGGTTTATATCTCACCTGTCAGTATTACTCTACCAGTTCATCTGCATTATGAGAGATAAATAAAGAAGGAAAGAGTAAGACTTTTTACTAGTATGACCTAAAAGTCTGTGATTTTAAAATACTCACATTTGGTCTTTTGGTCACAGAGTATCTAAATTATAAGAAATGTTTAACACAAGCAGACATGGTCAAGTGTCAGTAGGTAGTTTATTCTTATACTGGGGCTAGTTTTCACAACTTTAACTCAAGTGAAGTAACTTTTGAAAGCATATTTAGAACAATTTCATTTTAGAACAATGTCATTTACCAAGGAACACCATATACAATTCATCGGACACTGTTTATCAAATCAAATTATTAATTAAATTGGTAATCAATGCCTCCGGAAGAAATTTGTACATTTTAAAGTTAAATTCTTTAAAATCTAATGCACATTGAAGTTCAAAATTATATATTGTCTCAGACTACATTACTTTCACACTTGGGGTTTTAGGAATCCAAACAAATTAGAATATAATAATGATTGTATTTTATTTATTATTATTATTCCTATGACAGTAATAGCCTTATATTGCAAAACAACTGCACCGTAAAACACATACAAATTAATATTTCACAGGTATATTATTTTGCTCTACAATACAATAGGGAAATTACAATATATTTTTCCTTATTTCTACACTTGAAAGATCTATTTTGAACTTGGATTGCAGTGCCCATTTAAACCACTAGCTGTCAATATTACATACTACATGTTTGGTCTATATATGAGAAGTCTGTCTGTTGTGTGGGTATCACTGGCTAAGAAGACAAACATGGTAATCATGTAAGTCATCTCAGGACAATTGTCACACTGAATATTTATTAATGCCTTCATCGTAAATATTAGCAATTGTGAGTTCCAGAGTGTGTGGTTTTGTGTCTAGAATCATGGGACAATTGGCCAAAGATTAAGCAAACAATGTCTAACCATTTGTGAAAATAAAAACACTAGGCATAAAACCACACACACACTAACACACAAATCTAGCAAAAGCAAACAATGCATTCAAAACTGTATTATGCTTTTCCTAAATGATTTTAATGCACACGTCATTTGAAAAGTTGCATCTACCAGTCAAGAACAGACAATATTGATCTATTAGTAATAGTATTAGTAGTCTACTACTACTGCTCAAAACTAGCTAATTTATTCTTATTTTATTATTGATTGTTTACTTAATTAAGTTAACAATTAATAATAACATGAAGCCCTGGGTGATACTCTTAGCACTGTTACTACTCTGGGGGACTTTCTGAGTGACGCTCTGAGTGACGCCCTGAGTGAAGTTTTGAGTGATGTTTTGAGTGACATTCTGGGGGACGCTCTGAGTGACAGTCTGAGTGACATTTTGAGTGATGCTCTGTGTGACGCTCTGAGGGAGCTTTGAAGTGACGCTCTGGGTGGCGTTTTGAGTGACGCTCTGGGAGACATTTTGAGTGACGCTCTGGGTAGCGTTTTGAGTGATGCTCTGGGAGACATTTTGAGTGACGCTCTGGGGAGCTTTTTGAGTGACGCTCTGGGAAACATTTTGAGTGACGCTCTGTGGGACATTTTGAGTGACGCTCTGGATGATGTTCTGGGTGAAGTTCTGGATGACGTTCTGGATGATGTTTTGGATGATGTTCTGTATACCGTTCTGGATGATGTTCTGGATATAGTTCTGGGAGATGTTCTGGGTGACATCATAAACGTCATTACACAAGTTCCCCTCACAACATGAGATGCCATAAACACTACTAAAAGATATGTTGGCATAATCACAAATAGATTTAGAGACACAGCCTTTTAGAAGCTGTGATTCATTGGAATTCACTGATGAAAAGAAAGAAAACAGATGTTAGTCTAAGATAGCAATTGGTATCAGACATTTAAAATGAATAATGGAGAAACTAAATAACAACTTGAATCTTGACTCTCACCTGTCATTGAAATGCAGTGGTCTTCACTCCCTGAACAATTCACTGTGTTTGAGCAGTTCTGACCAACACAATAATAACATTTCTTTCCATTGGGAGTGTTAGTGCTGGGATCTACAGGAGGGAAACAAAACTGTTCTTTTATTTTCATTCAAAATATGACATCTAACAACACTCCTTAAGCTGCTTCATCAACTGGTAGAAAATCAAGCTGCACTCTCCTTTTTATTCCTTAATAAATATCATATGGAATTAAAATTAGTTTTGACCTTACAGATTCTATGGTCAGCATAAAGTACAATACCTGGAGCATCTGGTACATTACAAAGGTCAGTGTCACAGCAGGAATAAGACACCTGTACAGAGCCATAGTTCATCGACCCACTTGTACAGTAACCAGCACAATATCTACCATTCACTTTAGTTGTACCTAAAATACATGAATAATACAGAACAAAGTAGAAAGCAAAACATATATAACAATTTCTAACCAAAAAATTAAATAGCAGAAATCTATGTAGAATATTCTGTAATTGAAATTGTAAATTCTGACAGAAAAACAATTAGAGGTTCTGTGAGAATTTACACGTTGACTGTTTCAACGGCATTAAATAATACCAGCATCTGTATCAGTCAAATATAACAGTAAATCAATAAATCATATTAGACTTACCAAATTGCGATACTGTTGTTACATTCATGCACTTGGAATATCCACTAGGACATGTTATATTCCCAAGATCCGCACAAGAACTCGTCTCATTCCTGCACTGATAGCAGCTGAGAGAGTGTCCTTCAGTAATAAAACAGAGAGAGACATCAGTGATCTGTATTTGAACCCAATAACAGTAAAAACATGATCTGTCTTTGTACCTGCAGTGAAAAGAATGAACAGAAGAAAAGCTGAGATTTGAATATCCATCTTTGATCAGGAGGTGAATGAAATGTTTCAGTTTGAGTGCTCATTTTATATCTTATCAGAAGGGGAGGGGCCTTATGAGAAAATGAAAGTTTAACAGAAGAAAGCAGATAATGAATAATTTGAAATAACCCAAACAGCAATAATGACAAGACAAATTAATTTATTATATTACTATTAGTCTACACTGCAATGTGAAGAAAGGAAGTCAAAGAAAGGGTCTGATTCTTGGACATAGAGCATACATTTTCCCACCCCAGTCCTGTGACCATACATGTCAGAGTTTTAAGTTTGGTTTAGAGCACATTCAGAGTATTTCAGAGATACCAAATATCTGGAGGTTCGATCATGACAAGTCTCTCTCCCTGGCCTTTAAATATGACAGACATTGAGTGCTTGACAAAATTCATAAGTGTGATAGAAATATGATAATATTTTGTAATTATCATTTAAATCAGACTATTTTCCTAAATATTTTTCCTCGTCTCAGTACAACTTTAGTAGGTTTCAAAGCAGAATATGACTTTCTGTTCTGAATTTCATATACAGCTCCACTGTATGTAGAGGACACCAGGACATACTTCATGCGTATCAGGCAGTGTAGGTAAACATAATGAGTAATAGGAAAAGAAAAGCTCTCATTATTCTACTTATTTTGTTAGTACGTTTCCCAAAGAACACATTAATATGACAATAAATACATAAGAAAAATTGGCTATTTTTACAAATATATTGTGTAAGGTAAAATAATTTCTTTTTAAATCATAGTTGAGAATCTTTGTACAAATCTTTGTGCAAAGTTTGGTTCAGATGGAAATTTCCTTCATATAAATATTCTCCAATATTCTCTTCTTTTTAAAACTTTATTCTTATATCCAGTTTACAGAGGACAAGTTGTAGGAACAAAAATAGCCTTTAACTGTAATGGTAGGAAGGGCGAGGAAGCAGTGATGTGTGGGTTGATCCAAAAGGAGCGGGTGCCTGTGATCACCCGAGGTTATGAGTCATCCAAATATATTTTTTATGATATTCGGGTCACGGTCGGTTGGGTCGTTTGAAATAAAGATGCCAATTAAACCTTTGTCATTTATATAGTACTAAACACAATTTTGAAACACATAGGCCTATACTTTATTGGCTGAATAACTGGTGCGAATAGAGTGACCACCTGTCCCGCTTTACGTTGTACAGCAATTTGACCTTTTGTCCCGCCTCATTCAAACAGAGCATCTGTCTCACTTTTTCATTCGACCCTAAGTAATAAATACACGGATACGTCCATAGGCGTAACTTATGTCCAATAGTTCAGAGGAGAGCAATAAAAGTCTTAGTCGATAGTCTGAGTCGTACGTCAATCAAACTGTTGACTGGTGCACGAACGCCTCCTCAACATTTTCAACAATCCCAAAACGGAGAGTGCATGCGCTGTTCGGTCAGGTTAAAGGCCATCTTTCAATTTAATTGTTTAACTTTAACTGAAGAAACAGTCGAGCGACAGAGAAGGACAGCAGTGTTGTGAGTGTTTAGTGTCATTTTCTCATTAGACTACTGTGTGATCGTGATTGTTAGGAAAGTTTTTGGTTTAAATTGCGTGTGTCTTACCCTGGTAAATACGTGCTGAAAGTAGCGCTTGGTTTTGCGATTGTGGGACTGCCCAGTTTCGATCTGCTAAATAGTGAGGCGTGGCCAGCTGACTTCAATCACAGGTAATCAGGCAAATACAAAAGCGGCAGGTTTCACCGCGGCAGCGGTCGCGGCGGCCCTCGTGTGAATCCTCCTTGTGTGAAGACGGACGAGTGTAAAGACAATCGACTCTACCTGCGCGACTCCACTGAGCAAGGACACCGACAGGGCACTTGAGTATTGCTTTTCTCTTTCTTTACCTTTTGTATAGCTTGTTCTCACATATCTCTTACACTTGTAATCACTATGTGCTTTCAGATCTCTACTATCACTACTAACACTCGGAGAGCACGCTATGTACGTCACAGGAAGGCCTGTCTGACAAACCTACGCCATGTCCCTCTGACCTCTACTACTACTCTCTCTATTCCAGTTGGTTTCTGGAACTGCCAGTCTGCAGTTAACAAAGCAGACTTAATTTCTTCTATTGCTACTCATTCCAGTCTCAACATCATGGCACTGACAGAGACTTGGATCAAACCTGAAGATACTGCCACCCCTGCAGCCCTCTCCACTAATTTCACTTGTTCCCACACTCCTCGTACCATTGGGAGGGGTGGAGGTACGGGTCTCCTTATATCCAAAGAATGGAAATTTGATCTTCAGCCATCACCTACAGGTACTGGTTCACTTGAATCACATGCCATTACTGTAACCCACCCTGTTAAAATACCCTTTTGCCATTTTTAAAGTCTGAAATGAATGAAAGTGTACTTAGTTTAGCGACATCATTCTGCTCCTACCAAACTGCTTCATGTGTGCTCTCTGTGGAGCTTCTTGTATTGGTGGACTGTGCTTCAGCGGTGTTCATTCCTGCGTCAAGTGGGTTGTACACTTCAGGCTGCACTAGCCCCTGTCGTGCTGAAAATGGTAATTTCCCCTGTGTGTCTCAGCACCTAAAAGTGCATTTCCCTGAAATTGGCATTAAACACGCTGAGGTGGCATTCACAGATGAGTCAAGTTCCCATTGCAGGAAGATGATCATCTCGGAGTTGAGGGCCAGTCTCTGTTTTCTCCAAGGGGACAGAGCTCCATTGTCTCTGCCACAATCTGCCAGGCGAGGGCTACTTCCAGCAGGAGCATGGGTGGTTTGGCCCCCGTCAAACCTGGCGGTGATCAGAAGAGCAAGAGGCCCCAGGAAAAGTGACCCAGAGAGTGAGGAAGCTGCTGTTTGGAGGATGATGAAGGCACCTCTCCCTCCCCTGAAGGAGGAGGGCCGGGTGGAGAATCTGGAAAATCTTGATGAGAGAGCAGTTTTCTCTGTCCCTGGGTACTGAGAGGGCACAGAGAATCGCAGACGGACTAACACTGGACCCCACTCATCCTTCTCCATCGCCAGTTGCCAGCAGTGGGCATTTCGAGAGCATTAACAAAGGCCCTACTCATGCAGCCTGTGGAACCAGGTAAGGATTGCACTGCATACTCAGACCCCTCTTTGGTCCGCTCACAACATGTCCAAGTTGGGTCCCTGTGTTCCACCTCGTTCCACCATTCCAGGTATGGTGGTGGTTTCCTGATCCTGCTTGCACGGTGTCTGGGGCCCGTCTCGCTGGCCTCTGCTTACCATCAGCCTCGGCTACGCAAATTAATTTTCCCGGCATACCCGGGACCAATCCTGGATCTAGGTGACTTGAACTGGGCCCTTCGAGATTGGTTTGCAGCGATCGACCTGTGGGATGCTTACTTTCATATGTCGACCCTACCAGACTACAGACCATACCTGCGGTTCATCTTCGAGGGACGTGCATATCTGTAGAAGGTCCTGCCCTTTGGGCTATCCCATTTCCCTGTGTCTTAATGAAAGTCATGGAGTGGGCTCTTGAACCCATCAGAGATCATGGTGTTCGCATCCTCAACTATCTCTATGACTGGCTTATACTAGCACAGTCTAGGAATCAATTGTGTGAGCACAGGGACCTTGTGCTCTGGCACCTCAGCCAGTTGGGTCTTCGGGTCAACTGGGAAAAGAAACTCTCCCTAATGCAGAGGACCTCTTTTCTCAGTATGGAGTTGTATTTGGCTGAACAGACAGAATGGGAGAATGGTGACTCCATACCCAGACAGTCCAGCTGCTTTGGAGACAATTTGGAGTCGCTCACCTGTTTACCTCTCCAGAAACCTCTCACTGCCAGCTGTTATGGAATACTCAGCATGGACACAATGACACAAAGCTGGCCACAAGACTTGCGCAAATATGCATTTCCCTCAGTAAGCCTTAAGAGTAATGAGTAAGAGTAATGCTCCTCACGACAGCCCCTCCCTGGCAGATTCCTCTGAGGAAAGATCTACTGACTCAGAGATGGCACGTCCTATGGAACCCGCATCCAGACCTCTGGAAATTTCATGTCTGGTCCCTGGACGAGACGCAGAATTCTAGGTGATCTACCCCAATAGGTTGTTGACACCATCACTATGGTGATAGCACCATCAACGAGACATGCTTACGCCTTGAAGTGGAACCTGTTCATCAAGCGGTGTTCATCGACCCTGATCAAGTTCGTGCTTTCTTTTTTGCAGTAAGGGTTGGAGCGAAGGTTGTCTCCCTCCACCCTTAAAATCTATGCTGCTGTGATTGCTGCTAACCATGATGCTGAGGAAGATAATTCGGGTGGGGAAGGATGACCTTGTCATTAGGTTTCTTAGGGGGGCGAGAAGGTTAAATCCTCCTCGGCCCTCCTCCATACCCTTTTGGGACCTGTCTCTGGTGCTTAAAACACTACAGCAGGGCCCACTTGAGCCTTTGCAGTAAGTTGAGCTAAAATCTTTTTCAATGAAACCTCTGCTTCTGCTTTCACTGGCCTCCATCAAGCGGGTAGGGGACCTGCATGCATTTTTTGGTCGACGATTCATGCCTAGAGTTTGGGCCGGCTGACTCCCAGGTAATCCTGAGGTAATCCTGAACCCAAGGTTCCCACTATTCTGTTCAGGGATCAAGTGGTGAGCCTGCAAGCGCTGTCCAGGAGGAGGCAGACCCAGCCCTAGCTTTGCTCTGTCCGGTCTGAGCCTTGAGATGCTACGTAGACTGGACACAAAGCTTTAGGACCTCAGACCAGCTCTTTGTCTGTTATGGAGGCCGGCAGAAGGGGAAGGCCATCAGTAAGCAGAGGATGGCCCACTGGATTGTGAAAGCCATCACCCTGGCTTATCAGTCACAGGGGTGTTTTCTGCCCGCTCAGGTTACAAGCTCACTCTACTAGAAGTGTTGCATCCTCTTTGGCGTAGTTTGTTCTGGGGTTAGTTTGCGTGCTTTATTATAATTGCTTCAAGTTGCAGACAAACAGTCCACCACATTTCAGCTGCAACGTCTGTCACTCCAGTTCCACATCAGTCTCTGTCCATGAAAGGTTTATATCTCACCTATCAGTATAACTCTACCAGTTCATCTGCATTATGAGAGATAAATAAAGAAGGAAAGAGTAAGACTTTTTACTAGTATGACCTAAAAGTCTGTGATGTTAAAATACTCACAGTTTGGTCTTTTGGTCACAGAGTATCTAAATTATAAAAAATGTTTAACACAAGCAGACATGGTCAAGTGTCAGTAGGTAGTTTATTCTTATACTGGTGCTAGTTGTCACAACTTTAACTCAAGTGAAGTAACTTTTGAAAGCATATTTAGAACAATTTAATTTTAGAACAATGTCATTTACCAAGGAACACAATACACTGTACACTTCATCGGACACCACTGACCCCTGGTTGAGTATGATGTCACAAGGGATGACCTGACACTGTTTATCAAATCAAATTATTAATTAAACTGGTAATCAATGCCCCCCGGAAGATATTTGTACATTTTAAAGTTAAATTCTTTAAAATCTAATGCACATTGAATTTCAAAATTATATATTGTCTCAGACTACATTACTTGCACACTTGGGGTTTTAGGAATCCAAACAAATTAGAATATAATAATGATTGTATTTTATTTATTATTATTATTCCTATGACAGTAATAGCCTTATATTGCAAAACAACTGCACTGTAAAACACATACAAATTAATATTTCACAGGTATATTATTTTGCTTTACAACACAATAGGGAAATTACAATATATTTTTCCTTATTTCTACACTTGAAAGATCTATTTTGAACTTGGATTGCAGTGCCCATTTAAACCACTAGCTGTCAATATTACATACTACATGTTTGGTCTATATATGAGAAGTCTGTCTGTTGTGTGGGTATCACTGGCTAAGAAGACAAACATGATAGTCATGTAAGTCATCTCAGGACAATTGTCACACTGAATATTTATTAATGCCTTCATCGTAAATATTAGCAATTGCGAGTTCCAGAGTGTGTGGTTTTGTGTCTAGAATCATGGGACAATTGGCCAAAGATTAAGCAAACAATGTCTAACCATTTGTGAAAATAAAAACACTAGGTATAAAACCACACACACACTAACACACAAATCTAGCAAAAGCAAACAATGCATTCAAAACTGTATTATGCTTTTCCAAAATGTCATTTGAAAAGTTGCATCTACCAGTCAACAACAGACAATAGTGATCTATTAGTAATAGTAATAGTAGTCTACTACTTCTGTTCAAAATTAGCTAATTTATTCTTATTTTATTATTGATTGCTTACTTAATTAAGTTAACAATAAATAATAACATGAAGCCCTGGGTGATACTTTTAGCACTGTTACTACTCTGGGGGACTTTTAAAGTGATGCTCTGTGTGGCATTTTGAGTGCTACTCTGGGGGACGTTTTGAGTGACGCTCTGGGTGACGCTCTGGGTGGCGTTTTGAGTGACGCTCTGGATGATGTTCTGGATGATGTTCTGGATGATGTTCTGGTTGATGTTCTGGGTGATGTTGATGTTCTGGGTGACATTATAAACGCCATTACACAAGTTCCCCTCACAACATAAGATGCCATAAACACTACTAAAAGATATGTTGGCATAATCACAAATAGATTTAGAGACACAGCCTTTTAGAAGCTGTGATTCATTGGAATTCACTGATGAAAAGAAAGAAAACAGATGTTAGTCTAAGATAGCAATTGGTATCAGAAATTTAAAATGAATAATGGAGAAACTAAATAACAACTTGAATCTTGACTCTCACCTGTCATTGAAATGCAGTGGTCTTCACTCCCTGAACAATTCACTGTGTTTGAGCAGTTCTGACCAACACAATAATAACATTTCTTTCCATTGGGAGTGTTAGTGCTGGGATCTACAGGAGGGAAACAAGACAGTTCTTTTATTTTAATTCAAAATATGACATCTAATGAAACAACACCTTTAGCTGCTCCATCAATTGGTAGACAATCAAGTTTCACTCTCATTTTGATTCCTTAATAAATATCATATGGAATTAAAATTAGTTTTGATCTAACAGATTCTACGGTCAGCATAAAGTACAATACCTGGAGCATCTGGTACATTACAAAGGTCAGTGTCACAGCAGGAATAAGACACCTGTACAGAGCCATAGTTCATCGACCCACTTGTACAGTAACCAGCACAATATCTACCATTCACTTTAGTTGCACCTAAAATACATGAATAATACAGAAAAAAGTAGAAAGCAAAACATATATAACAATTTCTAACCAAAAAATTAAATAGCAGAAATCTATGTAGAATATTCTGTAATTGAAATCGTAAATTCTGACAGAAAAACAATTAGAGGTTCTGTGAGAATTTACACGTCGACTGTTTCAACGGCATTAAATAATACCAGCATCTGTATCAGTCAAATATAACAGTAAATCAATAAATCATATTAGACTTACCAAATTGCGATACTGTTGTTACATTCATGCACTTGGAATATCCACTAGGACATGTTATATTCCCAGGATCCGCACAAGAACTCGTCTCATTCCTGCACTGATAGCAGCTGAGAGAGTGTCCTTCATTAATAAAACAGAGAGAGACATCAGTGATCTGTATTTGAACCCAATAACAGTAAAAGCATGATCTGTCTTTGTACCTGCAGTGACAAGAACGAACAGAAGAAAAGCTGAGATTTGAATATCCATCTTTGATCAGGAGGTGAATGAAATGTTTCAGTTTGAGTGCTGATTTTATATCTTATCAGAAGGGGAGGGGCTTTATGAGAAAATAAAAGTTTAACAGAAGAAAACAGATAATGAATAATTCGAAATAACCCAAACAGCAATAATGACAAGACAAATTAATTTATCCAATTACTATTAGTCTACACTGCAATGTGAAGAAAGGAAGTCAAAGAAAGGGTCTGATTCTTAGACACAGAGCATACATTTTCCCACCCCAGTCCTTTGACCATACATGTCAGAGTTTTAAGTTTGGTTTAGAGCACATTCAGAGTATTTCAGAGATACCAAATATCTGGAGGTTCGATCATGACAAGTCTCTCTCCCTGGCCTTTAAATATGACAGACATTGAGTGCTTGACAAAATTCATAAGTGTGATAGAAATATGATAATATTTTGTAATTATCATTTAAATCAGACTATTTTCCTAAATATTTTTCCTCGTCTCAGTACAACTTTATTAGGTTTCAAAGCAGAATATGACTTTCTGTTCTGAATTTCATATACAGCTCCACTGTATGTAGAGGACACCAGGACATACTTCATGCGTATCAGGCAGTGTAGGTAAACATAATGAGTAATAGGAAAAGAAAAGCTCTCATTATCCTACTTATTTTGTTAGTACGTTTCCCAAAGAACACATTAATATGACAATAAATACATACATTGATTGTAATAAGAAAAAAAAACTAAAGAAAAATTGGCTATTTTTACAAATATATTGTGTAAGGTAAAATAATTTCTTTTTAAATCATAGTTGAGAATCTTTGTACAAATCTTAGTGCAAAGTTTGGTTCAGGTGGAAATTTCCTTCATATAAATATTCTCCAATATTCTCTTCTTTTTAAAACTTTATTCTTATATCCAGTTTACAGAGGACAAGTTGTAGGAACAAAAATAGCCTTTAACTGTAATGGTAGGAAGGGCGAGGAAGCAGTGATGTGTGGGTTGATCCAAAAGGAGCGGGTGCCTGTGATCACCCGAGGTTATGAGTCATCCAAATATATTTTTTATGATATTCGGGTCACGGTCGGTTGGGTCGTTTGAAATAAAGATGCCAATTAAACCTTTGTCATTTATATAGTACTAGACACAATTTTGAAACACATAGGCCTATACTTTATTGGCTGAATAACTGGTGCGAATAGAGTGACCACCTGTCCCGCTTTACGTTGTACAGCAATTTGACCTTTTGTCCCGCCTCATTCAAACAGAGCATCTGTCTCCCTTTTTCATTCGACCCTGAGTAATAAATACACGGATACGTCCATAGGCGTTCTGTTAACTTATGTCCAATAGTTCAGAGGAGAGCAATAAAAGTCTTAGTCGATAGGCTGAGTCGTACGTCAATCAAACTGTTGACTGGTGCACCAACGCCTCCTCAACATTGTCAACAATGTCAAATCGGAGAGTGCGCGAGCTGTTCAGTCAGGTTAAAGGCCATCTTTCAATTTAATTGTTTAACTTTAACTGAAGAAACAGTCGAGCGACAGAGAAGGACAGCAGCTTGTGAGTGTTAAGTGTCATTTTCTCATTAGACTACTGTGTGATCGTGATTGTTAGGAAAGTTTTTGGTTTAAATTGTGTGTCTTACCCTGGTAAATACGTGCTGAAAGTGGCGCTTGGTTTTGCCTTTGCCTATCACGGGACTGCCCAGTTTCGATCTGCTAAATAGTGAGGCATGGCCAAAGGCAGTGAAAGTACTTAATTAGCTATTTTGCAAGCACTTGTCAGAAGAAACAGTCGAGCGACAGAGAAGGACAGCAGCTTGTGAGTGTTTAGTGTCGTTTTCTCATTAGACTACTGTGTGATCGTCATTGCTAGGAAAGTTTTTGGTTTAAATTGTGTGTGTCTTACCCTGGTAAATACGTGCTGAAAGTGGCGCTTGGTTTTGCGATCGCGGGACTGCCCAGTTTCGATCTGCTAAATAGTGAGGCGTGGCCAGCTGACTTCAATCACAGGCAATCAGGCAAATACAAAAGCGGCAGGTTTCACCACGGCTGCGGTCGCGGCGGCCCTCGTGTGAATCCTCCTTGTGTGAAGACGGACGAGTGTAAAGACAATCGACTCTACCTGCGCGACTCCACTGAGCAAGGACACCGACAGGGCACTTGAGTATTGCTTTTCTCTTTCTTTACCTTTTGTATAGCTTGTTCTCACATATCTCTTACACTTGTAGTCACCATGTGCTTTCAGATCTCTACTATCACTACTAACACTCGGAGAGCACGCTATGTACGTCGCAGGAAGGCCTGTCTGACAAACCTACGCCATGTCCCTCTGACCTCTACTACTACGCTCTCTATTCCAGTTGGTCTCTGGAACTGCCAGTCTGCAGTTAACAAAGCAGACTTAATTTCTTCTATTGCTACTCATTCCAGTCTCAACCTCATGGCACTGACAGAGACTTGGATCAAACCTGAAGATACTGCCACCCCTGCAGCCCTCTCCACTAATTTCACTTGTTCCCACACTCCTCGTACCACTGGGAGGGGTGGAGGTATGGGTCTCCTTATATCCAAAGAATGGAAATTTGATCTTCAGCCATCACCTACAGGTACTGGTTCACTTGAATCACATGCCATTACTGTAACCCACCCTGTTAAAATACCCTTTGTGGTCATTTATCGACCCCAGGTAAACTGGGAAACTTCTTGGAGGAGTTGGATGTGCTGCTATCAAACTTTCCTGAAGATGGTACTCCTCTGGTACTGCTTGGTGACTTCAACATCCACCTAGATAAACCCCAGGCTGCTGACTTCAAAACTCTGCTCACCTCATTTGATCTCAACCTAGTGTCTACTACAGCGACTCACAAATCAGGCAACCAACTGGACCTCATCTACACGCGCTGTTGCTCTGTGGACACCTCTTCAGTTGCTCCACTGCACACGTCTGACCATTTTCTCATTACTGCTAACCTAGCACTTACTCCTGAAGTGCCTCACACTCCAACGTAGGTCACCTTTCGATGGAACCTACGCTCAATCTCTCCATCTCGCCTGTGGTTTCATCCTCACTTCCTGCACTCTCTCAGTTTTCTGCTCTGGACACGAACAGCGCTACGGACACTCTTTGCTCCACTTTAACATCTTGCTCGGACAACTTTTGCCCACTGTTGTCTAGACCAGCACGCACCACCCCATCTGCCCCCTGGCTGTCCGAGGTTCTCCGTGAACATCGCTCTAAACTGCAGAGTGGAAATGGCAGAAATCAAAAAACTCTACTGACCTCAGTGTGTATCAATCTCTCCTCTCTTCCTTCTCTGCAAATGTCTTCACGGCTAAAACATCCTACTACCACAACAAAATTAACAGCTGCTGTGACGCTCGGACACTCTTCAAGACTTTCTCTTCTCTTCTTAATCCGCCGCCTCCACCTCCTCCATCGACTCTTACAGCGGACGACTTTGCAGTTTTCTTCACAAATAAGACAAGATCCATCAGTGACCAATTCTCCACACCGCAGACTGAGGACAACTACACAATGACCGATGCACACTCTTTATCCTCCTTCTCCCCACTCTCAGAGATGGACGTCTCCAAAATTCTCCTGTCCAATCATCCTACTACTTGTCCACTTGATCCGATCCCCACTCACCTCCTTCAAGCGATCTCTTCTTCAGTTATATGTTCGCTTACTCACATTATCAACTCCTCTCTTCACTCTGGAACATTTCCCTCAGCATTCAAGCAGGCTCGGGTAAGCCCACTGCTCAAGAAACCATCTCTAAACCCAGCGCTTCTTGAAAACTACAGACCGGTATCCTTTATTCCATTCATTGCAAATACACTTGAGCTAGCTGTGTACAACCAGCTTTCTATGTTCCTTGTACAGAACAACCGCCTGGACAGCAACCAATCTGGCTTCAAAAGTGGCCACTCAAATGAGACTGCTCTGCTTTCGGTTACTGAAGCCCTGCGACTAGCAAAAGCAGCTTCAAAATCCTCGGTACTCATCTTACTGGACCTGTCTGCTGCTTTTGACATTGTTAATCACCAGATTCTCCTGTCCACCCTCAGAAAGATGGGCATCTCTGGAACTGCACTCCTGTGGGTTAAGACCTACCTCTCTGACAGATCCTTCAGTGTGTCTTGGAGGGGTGATGTTTCAAAGTCACACCACCTTGCTACTGGGGTTCCTCAAGGCTCAGTACTTGGACCACTTCTTTTCTCCATCTACATGACATCTTTAGGATCTGTCATTCAGAAGCATGGCTTTTCTTATCACTGCTACGCTGATGACACCCAACTCTACTTCTCATTCCAGCCAGATGACCCGACGGTAGCTGCTCACATTTCAGCCTGTCTGAGTGACATTTCTAGCTGGATGAATGACCATCACCTTCAGCTTAACCTTATGAAGACAGAACTCCTGGTGATTCCAGCTAACCCATTGCTTCATCACAACTTCTCTATACAGCTGGGCTCATCAACCGTAACTCCTTCGAGGACAGCCAGAAACCTAGGAGTTGTGATGGATGATCAGTTAAGCTTCACAGACCACATTGCTACAACGACCCGGTCCTGCAGGTTTGCCTTATACAACATTAGGAAGATTAGACCCTTCCTGTCAGAGCAAGCAACCCAACTTCTTGTCCAAGCTCTTGTTCTCTCCAGACTGGACTATTGTAATGCTCTCCTGGTGGGCCTTCCTGCATGTACTGTCAAGCCTCTGCAAATGATCCAGAATGCAGCAGCGAGGGTTGTCTTCAATGAGCAAAAAAAAAAAAAAAAAACTCACGTTACTCCTCTCCTTATCAGGTTACACTGGCTACCAGTAGCTGTTAGCATCAAATTCAAGGTACTGATGCTTGCCTACAAGACGACCACTGGCACGGCACTAACTTACCTAAACTCACTGGTTAAATCTCATGTGCCCTCCAGAAGTTTGCGCTCTGCAAGTGAACTACCCCTTGTGGTGCCATCCCAAAGAAGTTCAAAATTACTCTCACGGACCTTTTCCTAGACTCTGCCCAGCTGGTGGAATGACCTCCCAATCTCAATTTGTACAGCTGAGTCTTTACTCATTTTCAAGAAACATCTAAAGACTCATCTTTTTCGCCTGCACTTACTAACACTCGCACTTTTCCTTTTCTTGTCTTTTCATTTAGTAAAAAAAATAAAAAAATAAAATGGCTATGCGTTCTATACTAGACTAACTGAGACTTGTCATTGCACTTGTATACTGTTGTTCTTCTCTTGTTGACCTGACTGCTTCCATTGTTCTCATTCGTAAGTCGCTTTGGATAAAAGCGTCTGCTAAATGATTAAATGTAAATGTAAACTTAATTTATACAGAATCTTGTATGAAAATTTAAAAAGACATACATAAGAATACATACGTTTTACAACACCTTCGGGCAGAAATTAAGAAAAAAGTTTACCTTTTCTAAGCTACGCTCCAAAAAAAAAACACTTTTCCCAGAGAACGCGTCATATGACGTAACGACAGGCAAACATAGGCACTACCGCCCTGGTTCTCAATGTGGGTTTAGGCTATAGCCTATGTAATTAAATTAATATAAAGGGGTGATGCATTTGCTACTTTAAAAAAAAGGCGGGTCGGGTACAATATCAAAAATAAAATATTCAAACAACGATCTGACAAACACAAGACGAAACACAGGGCAATAAATAGGGAGCAGGTAATGAGTGGCAGCTGAACAATTAACGGAGATGCCCACATGAAACAATCAGTGCAGACGAGAGACACACATAACTCCTCCCACTTAGTGATTGTGGCGGGGGAGGCGGGGTTTAGCGAAGTCTGCAACAGGAGAGCGAGTGAAGAGACCAGCGGCGGTAAGTGGTTCAGGTGAGAGACAATTAACACCTGGATCTCGTTGCAGTGATTGGCGTGGGGAACCAGTATTTAAGCAGCGCGACAGCCAGCGAAGAACGAGAGAGACGGGGACTCTGGAGTGTGAGCTGGTGAGCTGTCAAGGGCGGAAGACTGCAGTACAGAAGCAGAGAAGAGTTTTGTGAAGTGCACACACCTGCCGCGTTTGTTCGTTTTGTTTTGATTAGTGTTTAAATGAAGTCTCTCATGAGCCCCGTACGCCGACACTGGTCTCCTTCCTCTACATTAGTCAGAACCTCGTTACACTGGTGCCGAAACCCGGTAGGAAGAAGAGCGCCCCGCCATGCAGACTCCGTTGGGACCATCGACGTGGGCCTACATCAAGAACACCACCAGGCCCTGCTGGATCTGCGGGCCGACCATGATCACCGGTTCCAGGCCATGATGCTGGCCCAGCAGGAGGACCGCGAGCTGTTCCGGAGCTTGCTGGACAGGGAGGGTCGAATAGGGACGGCCACCCCCGGAGGATCAGCTGGCGGCGTGCTCCAGGGTCGGCGAGCCCCTCCCTGCTGTCTCTCTCTCTCTTCCTCTGTCAACTTTGTGGACAGGTGCCCGGTGATGGAGGTGGGGACACTGGTCCGGATCCCGGACAACCCGCAGGCCACTCCCGATCAAGCCGGGCTGTACCAAATACCCGTGAGTATTAAGGGGGGTACCTATCAGGCTCTGGTGGATTCAGGTTGTAACCAGACCTCAATCCATCAATGCCTGATACAATCCGGGGCATTGGATACGGGGCGCATGGTTAAGGTAAGGTGCGTGCACAGGGATATAGTGGAATACCCCGTAAAAGCCATAGGTATTAAATTTAGGGGCCAAAAGCATAATGTGGAGGTGGCCGTTAGTCCGCGCCTCCGGCATCCGCTAATATTGGGAACAAATTGGCCAGCGTTTCAGCAATTACTGGGGTGTTTGACAACGGGTGCCGTCGGGGGAAAAAAACGGCCGTGGGGCAGCGCGAGCACTCAGGTGGGAGAATCTGTCCCAGGACCTAGCGGGGCGTCCTCAGGGGATCCAAGCGGCGTGGCGAGGCTGAACCTTTACAGTCGCGATGACTTTCCCCTGGAACAATCCCAGGACGAGACACTTAAACATGCCTTCGAGCAGGTGCGCTCTATCGATGGGCAGGTCCTCCACCCTGAGCGTCCGCTATCCTACCCGTATTTTGCCATTATCGAAGACAGGTTGTATCGAGTGACCCACGACGCTCAGACAAAGGAAGATACAACCCAACTGTTAGTACCGCGGAGCCGTCGTGAAATGCTTTTCCAGATGGCGCACTGTAATCCTATGGCAGGGCACTTAGGAGTAATGGCAACACTAAATCGTCTAATGACCCGATTCTTTTGGCCGGGCATTCACGAGAACGTGCGCAGGTAGTGCGCGTCTTGTCGGGAATGTCAGTTGGTAGACCCCCCGGCCACCCCAAAAGCGCCTTTGCGCCCTATTCCTATAGTGCAGGTCCCCTTCCGAGCTAATTGGTATGGACTTCAACGGGCCGTTAGAACGATCGGCACGGGGACACCGTTTTGCGTTGGTCTTAGTGGATTACGCGACACGATATCCTGAAGCAGTGGCGCTCCGCAGCATCTCAGCGAAGAGTGTGGCGGACGCCTTGTTTCGTTTAATCTCCCGTGTGGGAATCCCAAAGGAGATTCTCATGGACCAGGGCACCACGTTTATGTCATCCACGTTAAACGAATTGTAAGGGTTGTTGGGCATTAAAGCGGTGCATACCAGCGTCTATCACGGTTTAATCGCACATTAAAAACCATGATCCGGAAGTTCATACAGGAAGACGCGAAAAATTGGGACCGTCAGAGTCAGTCAATTTAGAGTTGATTAAACCAACTCATTTAATCTGTTCTGTAGCCGAAAACTCAGAGTTTACCATCTCAGGGTAAGTCAACTCAGAGTTCAAGTTTAAACTCAGAGTTGGTTGAACCTCCTTAGTGAAACGGGGCCCTGATTATGTACTTATAAATTTTTCTTGTTCCCACACTGTACTCCCCACAGGAGCATAGTCTGGGGGTTGTTTTTTTTCTCCTCCCCTCCCTCATGTTATGCTGAATTTCTTCCTCAATTTCTTGTCTTCCTGTCCTGTCTACCCCCTTGTCATATTGTATGTATGGACAGGTTGATGGCTAATTTCACGGTGCCTGTGTCCAGTGAAAATAAAGGGCTACTACTACTACTACTACTACTACTATAATGGTTTCCATTTGAACAGGTAACACTCTACTAGAAGAAAGAAGACATACTGGTTTGTAATGACATAAGTGTGAATACATGAACCATACAGTATATCCCTTTACACACAACCTGAGGGTTCACGTTAGTTTGTTTTAGATAAGGACATGTTTACAGTATAAACCTTTGATTCCAGTTATGAATGCTTCATATATGATCCACGTTGGGCAAGGTGAAAAGGTTCTTGGAAAAACAAAGTCAAGACCAGTTTACATGAGCTTTTCACTTAAATAAATTGTATTGTTACAACTAGACAGCACCATCCATTGAACGCACAATACTCTTAGACTTTAACATTTTATTCCAGAAGTTCATTATGCTGCTGCGCTGAGGCCGGAGTGAAGCCCAGACATCATCTATTAGAAAACTTTAGATGACTGGAAGCTGTTAACAGCTACTGAAAGATCAACTTTATATTAATGCTTGTGGTGTTGCATTAAAGGGATAGTTCACCCAAAAATGAAAATTATGTCATTAATAACTCACTTTCAGAAAAACATCATCAAAGTAGTCCATGTGACATCAGAGGATCAGTTAGAATTTGTTGAAGCATCAAAAATACATTTTGGTCCAAAAATAACAAAAACTACGAATTTATTAAGCATTGTCTTCCCTTCTGGGTCTGTTGTGAGTGCGTTCAAGTGTAGTGACATCGGGTTTGGGACAATCGGGACAAACATTTTATTTCACCGGTTCTTCTTGAACCAGTTCACCGAATCGAATTGAATCGTTTGAATTAGTTCACGTCTCCAATAAGCATTAATCCACAAATGACTTAAACTGTGAACTTTTTTAATGTGGCTGACACTCCCTCTGAGTTCAAACAAACCAATATCCCGGAATATGAACTGCTGTGAAGAGAGAACTGAAGATGAACTCCGAGCCATGGAAGCCAGCCAGCCTAGACATAACAGTAGATGCATGCCAGGCATGCACAAGGATTTTACCCCCACTGCTTGCCTAAGGCCAGTATAGTTTGTAATGTGGACTAGGTTCTCTGGCCTGATCCAGACCAAAGACGCAATGCTGAGGCGGAATAATTTGTGTGTGTGCGTGTGTGTGTGTTTTATTGTGTAGTACATGAATAAATACAAATATGCCACATGAAAAGGCAGCATAACTTAACAGTTTTGGAAATGTAGTTTTGAATTTGTCTCACCAGTGTTGTAGTGTGTGTTTGTTTTTTGAGTGCTTGTGTGTGATGCCTGAGGGAAAAGAGTGAATGATTTGGAGTGTAGAGCTTTATTTTGACCTTAAAATAGGTTGTTTGTGTAATTGGGTGAGACGTTATGGATTTGTGTTTAGTGTTCTGAGAATGAGGCATAGTTTCAGGAAATGTGTTTAAGCAATCGAGAACAACTGTTATGACAGCCAGAGTCCTTTACCTGAAACTGGGGAGTGGTGTTATGGAACAGTGAGTTGAAATGAAACCTTAAAAAAAGTTATTTGTCTTAACCTATGCATAATAATTTCAGAGATTATCATTAATAGGCAAATGTTGAATCCAGTGACCTTAGCCAGCCTTAGTCACTGCATGTTACTAGATTAGATTCAACTTTAAAGGGAAAAACATGTCTCATGTTCAGTATTAGGATTTTTCTATAAATATATTGTAGTGATGTACTAATTTTGATATGTAGGCAATTTAGAAAGTATAGTTTTGTTAAATCTTGAGTAGTAAATTCATGAGAGAGATAGATATCAGGGCAAAATAAAAGAGACTGAAGAGAAAAATGGAAATGAAGGTGCAGTTACGGAGAGAACTTTTAATTATTTTGTATGTCCCCAACCTAAATATTTAAACCTTTTTTATGCCAGGTCCATACAAAAAATAGGGTTGTCCATGTTTCAGAATCTATATGAGTGTGAGATTTCCCGGTAACATTCTAAACAGCTTATTGTACAGGTAAATTAAACACTGTTTTAATCTAATGCTCTGCTTCACTGTAACACACACACATGGGCTACATCCAAAAACTCTAAAATGATGCTTTCGGAGGACGCATTCCAAGGCAGGAAGGCATCAAGGCATGTTCAAATACAAGTTCTGTTTTACTTCCTGTCTCCGGAGGTACCTTCTTCTGATCGAATTTTTAAGGCAGCATAGATGTATCCTTTACTGCCTTTAATATCCCACAATCCTGTGCATTCCATTACGATTGTTGAGTTAAAAAGAAGATGGTATCAGAAAGTTGCATTTGGTGGTCAGTTTGTGTGTAAATGTATATTTCTGACTAACTTTTTTGGACATTTGATGTTATTTCTAGCGAAAAACCAGTATTATAGTAATTAAATATTAATTTAGTTATCACAAAAAATTGTTCTATTTTGTTGTAGATAATTAAACCGTTACACTGTCTTAGAAGTCTGTCCCTAGCTGTGGCTTAATAGTTAGAAACTTGGACTAGTTACTAGAAGGTTGCAGGTTTGAGTCTCGGTGCTGGCAGTATTTCAGCTTTCTAAGTTTTTGGATGCAGCCATAGGCTACAGACAGTAGCATGTACGTCACACGTAGATTGTTCGTGCACAGAATCACTCAGCGTAGAAATGTTCTGTCAACGCTGTTCTGTGATTTCTCAATAAAATATCTTAGAAACTCAAAAGTTCAAGTATATATTTCTTAATACTTAAATCCCACAGCGTCACTATTACTACAGAGACACTGTCATGTAGAATTTATTCACCCAGACAATCAGTCTCTCTCACTAATGCATTCATATAAATAAATGCAATATTTACTGTACTATATCTTTATATGATTTAGAACAAGCAGAAATCTGTGAGAAATAAAACGACCCAAAGGCAAAACTGATTCAAATTAACTGTTATAGGGAAAATAGTTGTGCTATTATGTATACTTTAAGTATAACAGTAGTATACTTCGAGTACACAACCAGTTTATCTCTGTGCTGGTAGTTTGTACTGCAATTATATTAAAATTAACTTATGTGCATGTATACTGATGGTTTACTAATTAAGTACTTTGTAATCTTTAAAGTATGGTCTCAGGAAACTATTAGTTTAGTAGTTTTATACTGTCAGTATACTCATAAGTTTTCTTTAAGTGAACTTTACATCATATGTGCCTATTTAGGTTTTATTTTTTATATATTTTGTTATATGGTTATCTGAACATACAAAACATCCAAAGAAAGAACAGGGTATCTGCTTGTAAACAAAAACATTTTATTCTAGCTTCATGCATTCTTTTCTAAAACACTTTAATATCGGTAGGTTTCATAAAAAATAAAGAAATAACATTTTGAAGAAAAAGCTGAAAAAAGACTATGAATTGGATTCAGAATAATAATCAAAACATAGATGGAGTCAATCAACAGCCCAAAGCTAGACTTAATTATTACCTCTTCATCAGTCAACATTTTATTCCATAATGTTACAGTTTCATTTCAGATGATCGTGTTACATGTGTTAGTGTCTGTTGATTCCTTTTCTTCTTCACTTGTGTTTTTTTTTGGAAATTCTGTACAGAAGATGTGTACTAGCGCCCTCTACCATATAATAATGGATTCTAGGAGTATAGCTCAAATATATTTATACTTTTTGTAAGTATAAGTCAATTATACTTAAATGTAATTTCTGAGAAGTACATAAAAAGTAAACTAAATGCATACTTTCCTATTTTAAGTTTAAAAGTATACAAATAGCACACTTGGATAAACGTATTTTTCGTAAGGGATCGTGATTTCAGTCTATGTTCCCATCTTGATTTTTTTGTGGACTCTTATTTTGAGTTTTCTTGTTCCCCACTGCCTGTGTTTCCAACCACATCTTTAAATAAAAATTTTTTTTAAGAGAAAATAATAAATAGACTCAAAATCATTTCAGCAACCTATATAAAAAAAAAAAACTTCTTGGGTCAAATATTTGTGATCCATGTTTTCATGTTTAAATTAATTCTCCAGGAAAACACCCTGGACAAATCATTCATGTCGTCTCTTCAGACCAAAGCTATATAAAAGACAGACAGGAACGAAAGCTTCTTAGGTCAAACATTTGTGATCCATGTTTTCATTTCTGAAGGTCCATGTCTATCCATTCATTCTCCAGGAGAACACGCTGGACAAATCATTAATGGCGTCTCTTCAGATCAAAAGATTCAATTTGCAAGACTTCAGATTTATCAGCTACAATATGGAAATAACTAGAAGAATAAAGTGCAGTAAATGGCAAAACAATTTGCTCTACAGACCAGACCAGTATTTATAATTATGACAATTCATTAGAAGTAGTACCAGGTTTCATGCCTGTAGCCAGGCATTGAAAATTAGTGAGGTCCTATGGGAGTTCTATAACGGAGTGTCGATTTACACTCCACCCACCAACTTGTGTTTCGGCTAATCAACACTATAAAAGACAAACAACAGTTATCAGCTCTAGTGGTGCAGATGGTAAAATGTGTGTCGCATTCATTTCACTGAGATTGATCCGGGATTCAAATTTCAAATCACATCAGAAAAGCATTTATTTTTATGGGGTGGATAATTTTATCAGTTGTTTATTATTCATGCAACCATACATATTGCTGTTATAGCTTTTATTTAGAATCATTATATAGTTGATAACTTTGTCTAGTGCTCTTATGAATGTTTATAGCATGATACTGAATGTCTTTATACTATACTGAATGACTTAGCGTAGATTTGCTAGTGTTTGTGTATTTCATTTCATTCTGTACCCTACTCGTTCTACAGATCTCTGCATTAGTGTTCCATGCTACACGTTCTGACAGCGTTGATAGCATTTCTGACTGAATGTCATATCTTGTTAGCAACAACTTGTCCATGGACTTTTTTTTACAGCTAGTTTAAGTACCAGTGATACAAGTTAAAAATGCTTATAATACCTGGATCTGGCAACTATCTCTATATATGTATGTATTAGAAAAATATACTTGAAGTAAAAGTTCCATTTATTTTTGAAAGTGTACTAACTTTAATCTTGACTCAAAGGCAAAATAAAATTATTTTTTCTTTCCCCACTGGCAGATATTTCTTTCTCTTTTAAGCAAAAACTAACAAAGTTTTGATATTGACAAATTTTTACAATGTGATTAGAATTGTGGGGAACATGATTAAAAGTGATGTATAATCTAGGAAGTACTGCTCAAACATGGAGTTTTTTTAGAGACCAGTCTACTTTAAATGTGTCAACTAAATGAGCCAATGAACATTGGCATGAGATTATTGCATCCAGCTGCTGCTGATCACAGTGTGAGCATGAAAAAGCAGCAGGTGCAACGCATACCAAGTTTTCGCTTCAGAGCCGAGTGACAACATCATTTTTCTCCTACCAAACTGCGTCATGTGTGATCATTTCAGTGCACTCTAGGGAGCTTCTTATGTTGGTGGATAGCGCTTCAGCGGTGGTCATTCCTGTGTCAAGTGGGTCGCGCACTTTAGGCTACACTACCCCATTGTCCTGCAAATGGTAATTTCCACTGTGCGTCTTAGGAACTAAAATAGCTTTTCCCTGAAAGAGCCTATTTCTCTAAAAGAGCATACACAGGTGCTTCTTTGTAGAGACAACAGATGGTCTTTTTAAAGATGGTCATTACCTGGCAATAGGTGATGGTCATGATCTCTGCCTTGCGTGACTTGGCATTAAACACGCTGAAGTGGTGTTTGCAGATGAGTCATGTTTCCATTACATGAAGATGACCATCTCTGCCAGCAGTAGCACGGTTGGTTTGAGGGTTACAGTGGTGTCAAACCCTTCACGGAACCAACCCTCGGGGGACCATCACTCCTCTAGCACTTTGCAACCAGTTGAGTCGTAAAAAGAATGTGTTGGGCCCTCTCCAAAGAGAATACCAGCACAGCTGCCCCCCAAGGCCTGAATCAAATCCGGAGATGTTGGCTATGCTTTTTCGGGCTGCTGAGAGAGGTAGGTATTGAGTGGAAACCTCCACCAGATGTCCTGAGCCTTCTAGGTTGGACGACTAGTTTCTTGGGGTGGCTCGCTCTGGTTCTCAGCACCTTGTCTTAGTGCCTTTCTTCCTGGAGGTGCATGAGAAGCTCACCAGGTCATGGATGGTCCCTTTTACTGACAGACACCGATCTGTTGGTTTCTCCTCTCTCATTACCCTCAACAGTGGTGCAGCTTGGGAGTACATGGGGGTATCTTAACACTGCCTCCACCTGACCGGGCAAAACATGCCTCCCTTCCTGGGTCTGTAGGTACTCGTCTGGCCTGTCCGGGGATGGCTGTAGAAAAGTTGCCTCTGCCATATACACAACGGTGTTACTGCAGGTACGTTAGGCCAAGGCACTGAAGGACCTGCACGAGGGTGGTCATGATCTGGAAGATCTGAAAGAGCTCTTAATCTCTACTAACCTCGTGCTTCGAGCAATAAAGGTCACCACGAGTTCTCTGGGTCATGCAAATCTCTACACTTGTGGTCCAGTAGTGCCATTTCTGGTTGTGTCTGGTCAATATGAGGGATCCCGACAAAGTTCAGTTCCTTAATGCCCCCGTGTCCCAGACCGGTGTTTGCCCCTGCGCTGCATCCGCAGCAGTCTCAAGCAAGCAGCACCATGGAGCTGGACGTAGGCAGGCCGCCCCACCCCTCCTAGCCCCCTTCAAACCTGGCGGTGGGTGGAAGAGCAAGAGGCTCCAGAGAGGGAGGAAGCTGCTCTTTGTAGGATGGTGAAGGCACCTATCCCTCCCCTGGAGGAGGCAATCCAGAGAGGGAGGAAGCTGCTCTTTGGAGGATGGTGGAGGCACCAATCCCTCCCCTGGAGGAGGCGATCCAGAGAGGGAGGAAGCTGCTCTTTGGAGGATGGTGAAGGCACCAATCCCTCCCCTGGAGTAGGAGGGCCAGGTAGAGAATCTGGAAAATCTCAATAAGAGAGCGGTTTTCTCTGTCCCTGGATCCTGGGAGGGGATGAAAAGTTGCAAACGGACTACAGTCATCCTTTTCCATTGCCGGTAGACAGCAGCGGACGGTTCAAGAATGTTAACAAAGGCCATAATCATGTACCCTCTGCCATCTTGTGGAACCAGGTAAGCAGTGCACCGCACACTCCGACCCTTCTTCAGTCTGCTCACAAGCCACCCAAGTTGGGTCCCTGCATTCCACCTTGCTGCCCCATTCCAGGTACAGTGGTGGTTCCTCTGATCCTGCTTGCACGGTACCTGGGGCCCATCTCGCTGGCCTCTGCAGACCATCAGCCTTGGCTATGCCCGGCATTTTTTATTGTCTTTTTATTAGTTTTGATATTTATACACAGGATAGAAAAAATATGTATAAACAAAAAGTAAAAAAAAAAAAAACAGCAAAAAAAGACCAACAACAATGGATACAGTAAGTAGAACAATTATGGTCATAATAATAAGAGTAATTAAATAACACAAAAGGGGGGAGGGGTCTTGACGACTGGCTTATACTATCACAGTCTAGGGATCAGTTGTGTGAGCACAGGGACCTGGTGTCAACTGGGAAAAGAGCAAACTCTCCCAGATGCAGAGGATCTCTTTTCTCATTATGGAGTTGTATTCGGCCGAACAGACAGAATGGGAGAATGGTAACTCCATCCCCAGATGGTCCAGCTGATTTGGAGACGTTTCGGAGCCACTCAGGTAGACCTGTTTTCCATTCCAGAAACGTGCTCCTCACGACAGCCCCTCCCTGGCAGATTCCTCTGAGGAAAGATCTACTGACTCAGAGATGGAGCACCCTATGGAACCGGCGTCCAGACATCTGGAAACAGTGGACACCCTATCACTTCAAAATGATATACTGTCTCAGACTACATTACATTCACTTTGGTGTTTTAGGAATCCACACAAATTAGAATATAATAATTATTAAATTTTATTTCTATCATTCCTTTGTCAGTAATAGCATTAAATTGCAAAACAACTGCACTGTATATTATTTTGTTTTACAATACAGTAGGGAAATTACAGTATATTTTTCCCATTTCTACACTTGAAAGAGATATTTTGAACTTGGATTGCAGTCCTCATTTAAACCACTAGCTGTCAATATTACATACTACACTCTTGGTCTATGTATATGAGAAGTCACACTGAATGATTATTAATGTCTTCAATGTAAATATTAGGAGTTGTGAGTTACAGAGTGTTTGATTTTGTGTCTAGAGTTATGGGACAATTGGCCAAAGATTAAGCAAACATGTCTAACCGTTTGTGGGGGTGAAAATAATTACAATTATACATATCACTCATATATATGGTTAGACATGTTTTCTTAATCTTTGGCCGGTTGTATGTAGCTAATTTTATGCCATTATTCATCTAACAAATCCAGCATTTTCTCTCAAATAGAGTTTTGTATTTGCAAATCACTTTGCATTTATTTGAAAGGGCGAGTTTTTCTTTGCAAAACTAATTGTGTTTATTTGCAAAACGCTGGATTTGTTTGATGAATATTGGCACAAAATTAGCTCCACACAATTGTCCCATAATGCTAGACACAAAACCACACACACACACACACTAACACACAAATCTAGCAAAAGCAAACTGTTTTATCACTTTCCAATTTTTTTTTCATGCACACACGTCATAAGAAAATATGCGTCTACCAATCAACAACAGACATAGTGATCTATTAGTAATAGTAATAGTCTATATTTATCCTACTGCTCGAAATTTGCTTCTTTGTTATTTTATTATTTATTGTTTACTTAATTAAGTTAACAATCAATAATAACATGAAGCCCTGGGTGATACTCTTAGCACTGTTACTACTCTGGGGGACTTTCTGAGTGACGCTCTGAGTGACGTTTTGAGGGACGTTTTGAGAGACATTCTGGGGGACGCTCTGAGTGACGCTCTGAGTGAAGTTTTGAGTGACGTTTTGAGAGACATTCTGGGGGACGCTCTGAGTGACGCTCTGGGGGACGTTCTGGATTGAGTTCTGGATGATGTTTTGAATGATGTTCTGTATATAATTCTGGATGACATTCTGGGTGACGTTCTGGGTGATGTTCTGGGTGACATTATAAACGCCATTACACAAGTCCCCCTCACAACATGAGATGCCATAAACACTACTAAAAGATATGTTGGCATAATCACAAATAGATTTAGAGACACAGCCTTTTAGAAGCCATGGTTTGTTGTAATTCACTGATGAAAAGAAAGAAAACAGATGTTAGTCTAAGAGAGCAATCGGTATCAGACATTTGATGGAGAATACTAAATAATGGAGAAACCAAATAACAACTTGAATCTTGATTGTCACCTGCCACTGAAATGCAATAGTCTTCACTCCCTGAACAGTTCACTGTGTTTGAGCAGTTCTGACCATCACAATAGTAACATTTCTTTCCACTGGTAGTGTTAGTGCTGGGATCTACAGGAGGGAAACAAGACTGTTCTTTTATTTTCATTCAAATCTAATGAAACAACACTCCTTTAGCTGCTCCATCAACTGGTAGAAAATAAAGTTGCACTCTGCATTTTATTTCCTTAATAAATATCATATGGAAGTAAAAATTAGTTTTAATCTAACATATTGATTCTGTGGTCAGTATAAAGTATAATACCTGGAGCATATGTGACGTTACAAAGGTCAGTGTCACAGCAGGAATAAGAAACCTGTGCAAACCCGTAGTTCATCGACCCACTTGTACAGTTACCAGCACAATATCTACCATTCACTTTAGTTGCACCTAAAATACATGAATAATACAGAAAAGTCCAGTTCAACTGCTCATTATTTTGATGGAAATATATAATTTTTTTAATATGTACAAGTAGAAAAAAAAAAACATTTTTTGGATTGAATTTTTTTTATAGCAATAAAAAATAAAATAGTAGAAATCTATATAGAATATTCTGTAAAATATATAAAAACAATTAGCAGTTCTGTGAGAATTTACATTGCCATTGTTTCAACAGAATTAAATAATACCAGCATCTGTATTAGTCAAATATAACAATATTTCAATAAATCATATTAGACTTACCAACTTTCCATACTGTTGTTACATTCATGCACTTGGAATATCCACTGGGACATGTTTTCATCTCAGGATCCGCACAAGAACTCGTCTCATTCCTGCACTGATAGCAGCTGAGAGAGTGTCCTTCAGTAATAAAACAGAGAGAGACATCAGTGATCTGTATTTAAACTCCATAGCAGCAAAAGCATGATCTGTCTTTGTACCTGCAGTGAAAAGAACGAACAGAAGAAAAGCTGAGATTTGAATATCCATCTTTGATCAGGAGGTGAATGAAATGTTTCAGTTTGAGTGCTGATTTTATATCTTATCAGAAGGGGAGGGGCTTTATGAGAAAATGAAAGTTTAACAGAAATAAACAGAGAATGAATAATTCTAAATAACCCAAACAGCAATAATGACAAGACGTAAAACAATTGATCATGTTACTATTAGTCTACACTGCAATGTGAAGAAAGGAAGTCATAGAAAGGGTCTGATTTTTGGACATAGAGCATACATTTGTCCTTTAAATACGACAGATATTGACCGTATGACTAAATTAAGTTGTGTGATAGAAATATGATAATATTTTGTAATTATCATTTAAATCAGACTATTCTCCTAAATATTTTTCCTCGTCTCAGTACAACTTTAGTAGGTTTCAAAGCAGAATATGGCTTTGTTCTGAGTTTCATATACAGCTCCACTGTATGTAGAGGACACCAGGACATACTTCATGCGTATCACTCAGTGTAGGTAAACATAATGAGTAATAGGAAAAGATTGTATATATCAATATTTCTATGAATATGATATGTCATATGAAAATGTTTTCATGTTATTGCTCTCATTATTGTACTTATTTTGTTAGTACACGTTGCCCCAAGAACACATTAATATGACAATAAATACGTACATTGATTATATCAGGAACAAAATAGACTTGAACCTAAAAATTACTGTTATATATATATATATATATATATTAAATAAATCTCCATTTCTATCTTATGCTCCAACAATGTAATCGTGTAAAAATGAGAAAATTTATAAAACTTATTTTATATGGTTCTCAGAAGAATATCATTGTATTTTATTTTATTTGTAAGTTAATAGGGCTTTACCAGAAAAAAATATGTAGCCAATGAACATGAATCCACCTCCTAAAATAGTTTGCCCAGAATGATTTCAATTTGAAGAGGTTACACTCTACTAGAAGAAAGAAGACATACTGGTTTGTAATAACATAAGTGTGAATACATGAACCATACAGTATATCCTTTTACACACAACCAGCAGCATCACATTAGTTTGTTTTAGATGAGGACATATTTACAGTATAAACCTTTGATTTCGGTTATGAATGCTTCAGTTATGATCCACGTTGGGCAAGGTGGAAAGATTCTTGGAAAAACCAAGTCAAGACCAGTTTATATGAGCTTTTCAAGCCAGTCAAGTCAAGTCACCTTTATTTATATAGCGGTTTAAACAAAATACATTGCGTCAAAGCAACTGAACAACATTCATTTGGAAAACAGTTTGTCAATAATGCAAAATGATAGTAAAAGGCAGTTCATCATTGAATTCATTGATGTCATCTCTTTTCAGTTAAATAGTGTCTGTGCATTTATTTGCAATCAAGTCAACGATATCGCTGTAGATGAAGTGACCCCAACTAAGCAAGCCAGAGGCGACAGCGCTAAGGAACCGAAACTCCATCGGTGACAGAATGGAGAAAAAAACCTTGGGAGAAACCAGGCTCAGTTGGGGTCAGTTCTCCTCTGACCAGACGAAAACAGTAGTTCAATTCCAGGCTGCAGCAAAGTCAGATTGTGCAGAAGAATCATCTGTTTCCTGTGGTCTTGTCCTGGTGCTCCTCTGAGACTAGGTCTTTACAGGGGATCTGTATCTGGGGCTCTAGTTGTCCGGGTCTCCGCTGTCTTTCAGGGATGTAGAGGTCCTTTCTAGGTGCTGATCCACCATCTGGTCTGGATCCGAACTGGATCCGGGTGACTGCAGTGACCCTCTGATCTGGATACAGACTGGATCTGGTGGCTACGGTGACCTCGGAACAAGAGAGAAACAGACAAATATTAGCGTAGATGCCATTCTTCTAATGATGTAGCAAGTACATATGGTGTTATGGGAAGTGTTCCCGGTTTACCTAATTAATGCAGCCTAAAAATTATTTAACGGATTTGGATATTGAAAGCACATGAGAATGTTATGTGTAAGCCAGGTTAAAGAGATGGGTCTTTAATCTAGATTTAAACTGCAAGAGTGTTTCTGCCTCCCGAACAGTGTTTGGTAGGTTATTCCAGAGTTTGAGTTTGGAAAAATGCAGTTTTACAAATGCTAGAAACATGGCTTTCTAAGGAAAGATTGCGATCAAGTAGCACACCTAGGTTCCTAACTGATGACGAAGAATTGACAGAGCAGCCATCAAGTCTTAGACAGTGTTCTAGGTTATTACATGCAGAGTTTTTAGGTCCTATAATTAACACATCTGTTTTTTCTGAATTTAGCAGTAAGAAATTACTCGTCATCCAGTTTTTTATATCGACTATGCATTCCATTAGTTTTTCAAATTGGTGTGTTTCACTGGGCTGCGAAGAAATATAAAGCTGAGCATCATAAACATAACAGTGAAAGCTAACACCATGTTTCCTGATGATATCTCCCAAGGGTAACATATAATGCGTGAAGAGCAGCGGCCCTAGTACTGAGCCTTGAGGTCCTCCATAGTGCACTTGTGATCGATATGATACCTCTTCATTCACTGCTACGAACTGATGGCGGTCATATAAGTAAGATTTAAACCATTCTAATGCACTTCCATTAATGCCAACAAAGTGTTAAAGTCTATGCAAAAGAATGTTGTGGTCAATTGTGTCAAACGCAGCACTAAGATCCAATAGAACTAATAGAGAGATACACCTACGATCAGATGATAAGAGCAGATCATTTGTA